>NW_027480449.1:1827342-2131899 GCF_051401765.1 Calliopsis andreniformis
GATTGAATATTGAGGATTGAGGATTGAGGAACCAGGATTGACGATTGAGGATGATGGCTGAGGTCTGAGGACTGAGGTTTGAGGACTGAAGACTGAGGATTGAGGATTGAGAATTGAGGATTGAGGATTGGGGATTGAAGATTGAGGATTGGGTATTGAGTATTGAAGAATGAGGATTGAGGATTGAGGATTGAGGATTGAGGATTGAGTATTGAAGATTGAGGATTGATGATTGTGGATTGAGGACTGAGGATTGAGGATTGAGGATTGAGGATTGAGGATTGAGTATTGAAGATTGAGGATTGATGACTGAGGATTGAGTATTGAGGATTGATGATTGAGGATTGAGGATTGAAGATTGAGTATGGAGGATTGTAGGTTGAGTATTGAGGATTGAGGATTGAGGATTGAGGATTGAGTATTTAAGATTGAGGACTGATGATTGAGCATTGCGTACTGAGGATTGAGAATTGAGGATTGAGGATTGAAGACTGAGTATTGAGGATTGATTATTGAGGATTGAAGATTGAGGATTGAGGATTGAGGATTAAGAATTGAGAATTGAGGATGAGGGCTAAAGGTTGAGGATTGAGATTCGAGAATTGAGGATTGAGGATTGAGGATTGAGGATTGATGATTGAGGATTGAGTATTGAAGATTGAGGATTGATGACTGAGGATTGAGGATTGAGGATTGATGATTGAGGATTGAGGATTGAAGATTGAGGATTGAGGATTGAGGATTGAAGATTGAGGTCTGAGTGTTGAGGGTTGAGTGACGGGGATTGATTATCGTCGATTGAGATTTGAAGATTGAAGAATGGGGATTGAGTATTGAAAACTGTGAATTGAGGATATTCTAATGGGGACTGAGGATTGACAATTGATTGTTGAGGACTGAGGGCTGAAGATTGACGATTCAGTATTGAGGATTCGGGATTGAGGTTTGAGGACGAGCACTGACGGTTGAGGATTCAGGTTTGGGGATTGAGGATTGAGGACTGATGACTGAGGATTTAGGATTGAGGATTGAGCATTGAGGATTGAAGATTTTGGACTGGGGATTGAGGATTGAAGATTGAGGATTAAGGATTGAGTATTGGCGAATGAGGATTGAAGATTGAGGATTGGGTATTGAGGATTGGAGAATGAGGATTGAGGATTGAGTATTGAGGATTGAGGATTGAGGATTGAGTATTGAGTATTGAAGACTGACGATTGAGTATCGAGGATTGATGTCTGGGGGTTGTGTAATGAATATTGAGTATTGAGGATTGAGGATTGAGGATTGAGCATTGAGCATTGAAGATTGAGTATTGATGATTGACGATTGAGGATTGAGGATTGAGGGTTGAGGATGGAGGACTGAGGATTGAGGATTGAGTATTGAAGATTGAGTATTCATGACTGAGGGTAGAGGATTGAGGATTGAGGGTTGAGGATTGAGGATCGAAGATTGAGTATTGAGGATTGAAGATTGAGGTTTGAGGATTGAGGATTGAGGATGGAGGATGAGGGCTGAGGGTTGAGGATTGAGGTTTAAGTATTGAATACTGAGAATTCAGGATATTCTATTGAGTATTGAGAATTGAGGATTGATGGTTGAGTATTGAGGATTGAGGATTGAGGATTGAGGATTGAGTATTGAAGATTGAGGATTTATGGTTGAGGATTGAGGATTGAGGATTGGGGATTGAGGAATGTGTGTTGAAGAATGAGGATTGATGATTGAGGATTGAGGATTGAGGATCGAGGATTTAGGATTGAGGATTGAAGATTGAGGGTTGAGGATTGAGGATTGAGGATTGAGTGTTGAAGATTGAGGATTGATGATTGAGGATTGAGGATTGATATCTGAGGATTGGGGATTGAGGATTCAGGATTGAGGATTGAGGATTGAAGATTGAGTATTGAGGATTGATCGCTGAGTATTGATGATTGAGGACTGAGGACTGAGGATTGAAGATTGAGGATTGGGGATTGAGGATTGCCGATTGAGGATTGAGGGCTGAAGATTGACGATTCAGGATTGAGGATTCGGGATTGAGGTTTGAGGACGAGGACTGACGGTTGAGGATTCAGGTTTGGGGATTGAGGATTGAGGACTGATGACTGAGGATTGACGACTAAAGATTGAGTATTGAGGGTTGCGGATTGAGGATTGAAGATTGAGGATTGAGGATTGAGGATGAGGACTGAGGGCTGAAGATTGACGATTCAGGATTGAGGATTCGGAATTGAGGTTTGAGGACGAGGACTGACGGTTGAGGATTCAGGTTTGGGGATTGAGGATTGAGGATTGAGGATTGAGGACTGAGGATTGAGGATTGAGTATTGAGGATTGAAGATTGAGGATTGAGGATTGAGGATTGCGGATTGCGGATTGAGGATTGGGTATTGAGTGTCGAGGATTGAAGATTGAATATAGATGTTTGAGGATTCTTGATTGATGATTGAGGACTGAGTGTTGAGGATAGAGTGTTGAGAATTGATGTTCGGGAACTGAGATTTGAAGATTGCAGGTTGAGGATTGAGTATTGAATACTGGGAATTGAGGATTTTCTATTGAGTGCTGAGAATTGAGGATTGAGGATTGAGGATTGAGGATTGAGGATTGATGGTTGAGGACAGAGTATTGAAAACTGAGAATCGAAGATATTCTATTGAGGATTGAAAATTGAGGATTGAGGATTGAGGATTGAGGATTAAGGGTTGAGGATAGATGTTTGATGTTTGAGGATTGACGATTGTGGATTGAGGATTGGGGATTGAGGACTGAGGATTGATGGTTGAGGATTGAGGATTGACGATTGAGTATTGAGGATTGAGGATTGAGGATTGACGATTGAGGATTGAGGATTGAGGTTTGAGGATTGAGGATTGAAGATTGAGGATTGAGGATTGGGGATTGAGGATTCAGGATTGATGGTTGAGGATTGAGGAATGACGATTGAGGATTGAGGATTGCGGATTGAGTTCTGACGATTGAGGATTGAGGATTGAGGATTGAGGATTGAGGATTGAGGATTGAGCATTGTGGGTTGAGTATTGAGTGTTGATGATTGAAGATTGAGGATTGAGAATGGATGATTGAGGATTGATGATTGAAGATTGAGGGTTGATTACTGAGTGTTGAGGTTTGATGAGTCAGTGTTGAGGGTTGAGGATTGACGATTGAGGATTGAGGATTGAGGATTGAGGATTGAGGATTGAGCATTGAGCATTGAGTGTTGAGGATTGAAGATTGAGGATTGAGAATTGATGATTGAGGATTGAAGATTGAGGACAGAGTATTGAAAACTGAGAGTTGAGGATATTCTGTTGAGGATTGAGATTTGAGAATTGACGATTGAGGATTCAGGATTGAGTATTGATGGCTGCAGTTTGAGGATTGAATATGAGGATTGAGGATCGAAGATGGAGGGTTGAGGATTGAGGGTTGAGGATTGAGGATTGAGGATTGAAGATTAAGGATTGAGGATAGATGATTGAAGATTGAGGACTGAGTGTTGAGAACAGAGTGACGAGGATTGATGTCTGTGAACTGAGATATAAAAATTGAAGATTGAGGGTTGAGTATTGAAAACTGAGAGTTGAGGATTTTCTATTGAGGATTGAGGATTCAAGGCTGAGGGTTGAGGGTTGAGGTTTCAGAATTCAGGATTGATAATTGAATATTGAGGATTGAGGATCGAGGACTGAGGATTGAGGATTGTGTATTGAGAATTGAAGATTGAGGATTGAGGATTGAGTATTGATGATTGAGGATTGAGGATTGAAGATTCAGTATGGAGGATTGAAGGTTGAGTATTGAGGATTGAGGATTGAGGATTGAGGATTGAGGATTGAGTATTGAAGATTGAGGATTGAATGTTGAGGATTGCGGACTGAGGATTGAGGATTGAGGATTGAGGAATGAGGATTGAGGTTTGAGGATTGAGGATTGATGATTGAGGATTGAGTATTGAAGATTGAGGATTCATGACTGAGGATTGAGGATTGAGGATTGATGATTGAGGATTGAGGATTGAAGATTGAGTATGGAGGATTGAAGATTGAGGACTGAGGATTGAGGAACGAGGATTGACGATTGAGGATGATGGCTGAGGTTTGAGGACTGAGGTTTGAGGACTGAGGACTGAGGATTGAGGACTGAGAATTGAGGATTGAGGATTGAGGATTGTGGATTGTGTATTGAAGATTGAGGATTGAGGATTGAGGATGAGGGCTGAGGGTTGAGGATTGAGGTTTGAGGACTGACGACTGAGGATTGAGGGTTGAGTGATGAGAATTGATGTTTGTGGATAGAGATTTGAAGATTGCAGATTGAGTATTGCGTATTGAAAGCTCTGAAGTGAGGACATTCTATTGAGGATTGAGGATCGACATCTTATTGTTGAGGACTGAGTTCTGAAAGTTGAGGATTCAGGATTGAGGATTCAGGATTGTGGTTTGAGGACTGAGGATTGAGGATTGAGGATTGAGGATTGAGGATTGAGGATTGAGGATTGAAGATTGAGGATTGTGTATTGAGGATTGAACATTGAGGATTGAGGATTGAGGATTGAGGATTGAGGATTGAGGATTGAGGACTGAGTGCTGAAGATTGGGGATTCAGGATTGAGGAACGAGGATTGATGATTGAGGATGGAGCATTGAGGATTGAAGATTGAGGACTGGGGATTGAGGATTGAAGATTGAGGATTAAGGATTGAGGATTGGGGATTGAGGATCTAGGATTGGAGATTGATTATTGAGGATTGAAGATTGAGGATTCAGAATTGAGGTTTGAGAACTGAGGATTGACGATTGAAGATTGAGTATTGAGGATTGAGGATTGAGGGTTGAAGATTGAGGATTGAGGATTGAGGATGAGGGCTGAGGGTTGAAGATTGAGTATTGAGTATTGAAGATTGAGGATTGAGGATTGAGGATTGAGGACTGAGGATTGAGGATTGACGATGAGGGCTGAGGGTTGAGGATTGAGGTTTGAGGACTGAGGACTGAGGATTGAGGATTGAGAATTGAGGATTGAGGGTTGAGGATTGAAGGTTGAGGATTGGGCATTGAGGATTGAGGAATGAGGATTGAGGATTGAGGATTGAGGATTGAGCAATGAAGATTGAGGATTGAGGATCGAGGATTGAGGATTGAATATTGAGTATTGAGGATTGAAGATTGAGGATTGAGGATTGAGGATTGAGGATTGAGGATTGAGGATTGAGGATTGTGTATTGAAGATTGTGGACTGATGATTGACGATTGAAGACTGAGGATTGAGGATTGATTATTGAGCTTTGGGGATTAAAGATTGTGGACTGGGGATAGAGGATTGAATATTGAGGATTAAGGATAGAGTATTGGGGATTGATGATCTAGGATAGGAGATTGATTATTGAGGATTGAAGATTGAGGATTGAGGATTGAGAATTGAGAATTGAGGATGAGGACAGAGGGTTGAGGATTGAGGTTTGAGGAATGAGGATTGAGGATTCAGGATTGAGGATTGAGGATTGAGGATTGAGGATTGAGGATTGAGGATTGAGTATTGAAGATTGAGGATTGATGAGTGAGGATTGAGGATTGAGCATTGAGGATTGAGGATTGAGTATTGAAGATTGAGGATGGCTGACTGAGGATTGAGGATTGAGGATTGATGATTGAGGATTGAGGATTGAAGATTCAGTATGGAGGATTGAAGGTTGAGTATTGAGGATTGAGGATTGAGGATTGAGGATTGAGGATTGAGTCTTGAAGATTGAGGATTGAATGTTGAGGATTGCGGACTGAGGATTGAGGATTGAGGATTGAGGAATGAGGATTGAGGATTGAGGATTGAGGATTGATGATTGAGGATTGAGTATTGAAGATTGAGGATTCATGACTGAGGATTGACGATTGAGGATGATGGCTGAGGTTTGAGGACTGAGGTTTGAGGACTGAGGACTGAGGATTGAGGATTGAGAATTGAGGATTGAGGATTGAGGATTGAGTATTGAAGATTGAGGATTGATGACTGAGGATTGAGGATTGAGGATTGACGATTGAGGATTGGGAATTGAGGATTGAAGAATGAGTATTGAGGATTGAAAGTTGATGATTGAGTATTGAGGATTGTGGTTTGGGGATTGAGGGTTGAGGATTCAAGGTTGAGTATTGAGGATTGATCATTGAATATTGATGATTGAGGATTGAGTACTGAGGATTGAAGGTTGAGGATTGGGGATTGAGGATTGGCGATTGATGATTGAGGACTGAGGATTGAGAATTGAGGATTGAGGATTGAAGATTGAGTATTGAGGATTAAAGATTGAGGATTGAGGATTGAGGACTGAAGATTGCGGACTGAGTGTTGAGTTTTGAGTGATGCGAATTGATGTTTGTAGACTGAGATTTGAAGATTGAAGATTGGGGATTGAGTACTGAAAACTGTGAATTGAGGATATTCTAATGAGGACTGAGGATTGACAATTGGTTGCTGAGGACTGAGGGCTGAAGATTGACGATTCAGGATTAAGGATTCGGTATTGAGGTTTGTGGACGAGGACTGACGGTTGAGGATTCAGGTTTGAGGGTTGAGGATTGAGGACTGATGACTGAAGATTGAGGATTGAGGATTGAGGATTGAGTATTGAAGATTGAGGATTGATGATTGTGGATTGAGGACTGAGGATTGAGGATTGAGGATTGAGGATTGAGGATTGAGTATCGAAGATTGAGGATGGATGACTGAGGATTGAGGATTGAGGATTGATGATTGAGGATTGAGGATTGAAGATACAGTATGGAGGATTGAAGGTTGAGTATTGAGGATTGAGGATTGAGGATTGAGGATTGAGGATTGAGTATTGAAGATTGAGGATTGAATGTTGAGGATTGTGGACTGAGGATTGAGGATTGAGGATTGAGGAATGAGGATTGAGGATTGAGGATTGAGGATTGATGATTGAGGATTGAGTATTGAAGATTGAGGATTCATGACTGAGGATTGAGGATTGAGGATTGATGATTGAGGATTGAGGATTGAAGATTGAGTATGGAGGATTGAAGATTGAGGATTGAGGATTGAGGAACGAGGATAGACGATTGAGGATGATGGCTGAAGATTGAGTATTGAGGATTGAGGATTGAGGGTTGAGGATTGAGGATTGAGGATTGAGGATGAGGGCTGAGGGTTGAAGATTGAGGATTGAGTATTGAAGATTGAGGATTGAGGATTGAGGATTGAGGATTGAGGATTGAGGATTGACGATGAGGGCTGAGGGTTGAGGATTGAGGTTTGAGGACTGAGGACTGAGAATTGAGGATTGAGAATTGAGGATTGAGGATTGAGGATTGAAGGTTGAGGATTGGGTATTGAGGATTGAAGAATGAGGATTGAGGATTGAGGATTGAGGATTGAGGAATGAAGATTGAGGATTGAGGATCGAGGGTTGAGGATTGTAGATCGAGTATTGAGGATTGAAGATTGAGGATTGAGGATTGAGGAACGAGGATTGACTATTGAGGATGATGGCTTAGGTTTGAGGACTGAGGTTTGAGGAATGAGGACTGAGGATTGAGGATTGAGAATTGAGGATTGAGGATTGAGGATTGAGGATTGGGTATTGAGGATTGAAGATTCAGGATTGATGATTGAGGATTGAGGATTGAGGATTGAGGATTGAGTATTGAAGATTGTGGACTGATGTTTGACGATTGAGGACTGAGGATTGAGGATTGATTATTGAGCTTTGGGGATTGAAGATTGTGGACTGCGGATAGAGGATTGAATATTGAGGATTAAGGATAGAGTATTGGGGATTAAGGATCTAGGATAGGAGATTGATTATTGAGGATTGAAGATTGAGGATCGACGATTGAGGATTGAGGATTGTGGATTGAAGATTGAGGATTGGGTATTGAGGATTGAAGAATGAGGATTGAGGATTGAGCATTGAGGATTGAGTATTGAAGATTGAGTATTGAGGATTGAAGATTGACGATTGAGGATTGAGCATTGAGGATTGAAGATTGAGGATTGAGGATTGAGCATTGAGGATTGGGGATTGAGGATTGATGATTGAGTATTGAGGATTGAAGATTGAGGATTGAGGATTGAAGATTGAGGATTGAGGATTGAGGATTGAGGATTGAAGAATGAGGATTGAGGATTGAGGATTGAGGATTGAGGTATGAAGATTGAGGATTGAGGATCGAGGATTGAGGATTGAATATTGAGTATTGAGGATTGAGGACTGAAGATTGAGGACTGGGATTGAGGATTGAGGATTGAGGATTGAGAATCGAAGATTGAGTATTGAGGATTGAAGATTGAGGTTTGACGACTGAGGATTGAGGATGGAGGATGAGGGCTGAGGGTTGAGCGTTGAGGATTGAGTATTGAATACTGAGAATTCAGGATATTCTATTGAGTATTGAGAATTGAGGATTGATGGTTGAGTATTGAGGATTGTGGATTGAGTATTGAGGATTGAAGATTGAGGTTTGAGGATTGAGAATTGAGAATTGAGGATGAGGACTGAGGGTTGAGGATTGAGGTTTGAGGAACGAGGATTGAGGATTGAGAATTGAGGATGAGGACTGAGGGTTGAGGATTGAGGTTTGAGGAACGAGGATTGAGGATTGAGGATTGAGGACTGAGGATTGACGATTGAGTATTGAAGATTGAGGATTGATGTCTGAGGATTGAGGATTGAGGATTCAGGATTGAGGATTGAGGATTGATGATTGAGGATTGAGGATTGAAGATTGAGTATGGAGGATTGAATATTGAGGATTGAGGATTGAGGAACGAGGATTGACGATTGAGGATGATGGCTGAGGTTTGAGGACTGAGGTTTGAGGACTGAGGACTGAGGATTGAGGATTGAGAATTGAGGATTGAGGACTGAGGATTGTGGATTGAGTATTGAAGATTGAGGATTGATGATTGTGGATTGAGGACTGAGGGTTGAGGATTGTGGATTGAGGATTGAAGACTGAGTATTGAGGATTGAAGATTGAGGATTGAGGATTGAGGATTCAGGATTGAGGATTGAGGATGAGGGCTGAGGGTTGAGGATTGGGGATTGAGAATTGAGGATTGAGGATTGAGGATTGAGAACTGAGGATTGACGATTGAAGATTGAGTACTGAGGATTGAAGGTTGAGGACTGAGGATTGGGGATTGAGAATTGAGGATTGAGGATTGAGGATAGAAGATTGAGGATTGGGTATTGAGGATTGTAGAATGAGGATTGAGGATCGAGGATTGAGGATTGAAGATTGAGTATTGAGGATTGAATATTTAGGATTGAGGATTGAGGATTGAGGATTGAGGATTGAGGATTGAGGATTGAGTGTTGAAGATTGAGGATTGATGATTGAGGATTGAGGATTGAGGATTGAGGATAGAGGATTGAGGATTGAAGATTGAGGATTGGGATTGAGGATTGAGGATTGAGGATTGAGAATCGAAGATTGAGTATTGAGGATTGAAGATTGAGGTTTGAGGATTGAGGATTGAGGATGGAGGATTGACGCTTGGGGATAGAGGATTGAGGATGGAGGATTGAAGAGAGAGCACCGAGTGTTGAGGATTGAGTGTTGAGAATTGATGTTTGAGGATCGAGATTTGATTATTGAATATTGTGGATTGAGTATTGAATCATGAGAATTCAGGATATTCTATTGAGTATTGAGAATTGAGGATTGATTGTTGAGTATTGAGAATTGATGGTTGATGGTTGTGTATTGAATATTGAGGATTGAGTATTGTGGATTGAAGATTGAGTATTGAGGATTGAAGGTTGATGATTGAGGATTGAGGATTGATGATTAAGGATTGAGGATTGAGGATTGAGTATTGAGGATTGATGATTGAAGACTGAGTATTGAGGATTGAACATTGAGGATTGAGGATTCAGGATTGAGGATTGAGGATGAGGGCTGAAGGTTGACGATTCAGGATTGAGGATTCGGGATTGAGGTTTGAGGACGAGGACCGACGGTTGAGGATTCAGGTTTGGGGATTGAGGATTGAGGATCGAGGATTTAGGATTGAGGATTGAAGATTGAGGGTTGAGGATTGAGGATTGAGGATTGAGTGTTGAAGATTGAGGATTGATGATTGAGGATTGAGGATTGAGAATTGATGATTCAGGACTGAGGATTGAAGATTGAGGATTGGGATTGAGGATTGAGGATTGAAGATTGAGATTCGAAGATTGAGTATTGAGGATTGATGATTGAGGTTTGAGGATTGAGGATTGAGGATGGAGGATGAGGGCTGAGGGCTGAGCGTTGAGGTTTGAGTATTGAATACTGAGAATTCAGGATATTCTATTGAGTACTGAGAATTGAGGATTGATGGTTGAGTATTGAGGATTGAAGATTGAGGTTTGAGGATTGAGGATTGAGAATTGAGAATTGAGGATGAGGACTGAGGGTTGAGGATTGAGGTTTGAGGAACGAGGATTGAGGATTGAGAATTGAGGACTGATTATTGACGATTGAGAATTGAAGATTGAGGATTGATGTCTGAGGATTGAGGATTGAGGATTCAGGATTGCGGATTGAGGCTTGAAGATTGAGTATTGAGGATTGAGGATTGAGGATTGAGGATTGAGGATTGAAGACTGAGTGTTGAGGATTGAAGATTGAGGATTGAGGATTGAAGATTGAGTATTGTGGATTGAAGATTGAGGACTGGGGATTGAGGATTGAAGATTGAGGATTAAGGATTCAGGATTGGGGATTGAGGATCTAGGATTGGAGATTGATTATTGAGGATTGAAGATTGAGGATTCAGAATTGATGTTTAAGGACTGAGGATTGACGATTGAAGATTGAGTATTGAGGATTGAGGATTGAGGATTGAGGACTGAGGATTGAGGATTGAGGGTTGAGGATGGAGCATTGTGGATTGAAGATTGAGGACTGGGGATTGTGGATTGAAGATTGAGGATTAAGGATTGAGGATTGGGGATTGAGGATCTAGGATTGGAGATTGATTATTGAGGATTGAAGATTGAGGATTCGGAATTGAGGTTTGAGGACTGAGGATTGACGATTGAAGATTGAGTATTGAGGATTGAGGATTGAGTATTGAGGATTGAGGATTGAGGATTGAGGATTGAGGATTGAGTATTGAATATTGAGGATTGAATGTTGAGGATTGCGTACTGAGGATTGGGGATTGAGGATTGAGGAATGAGGATTGAGGTTTGAGGATTGAGGATTGATGATTGAGGATTGAGTATTGAAGATTGAGGATTCATGACTGAGGATTGAGGATTGAGGATTGATGATTGATGATTGAGGATTGAGGATTGAAGATTGAGTATGGAGGATTGAAGATTGAGGACTGAGGATTGAAGAACGAGGATTGACGATTGAGGATGATGGCTGAGGTTTGAGGACTGAGGTTTGAGGACTGAGGACTGAGGATTGAGGATTGAGAATTGAGGATAGAGGATTGAGGATTGAGGATTGAGGACTGAGGATTGAGTATTGAAGATTGAGGATTGAGGATTCAGGATTGAGGATTGAGCATTGAGGATTGATAATTGAGGATTGAGGATTGAGGATTGAGGATTGAGTATTGAGGATTGATGATTGAAGACTGAGTATTGAGGATTGAACATTGAGGACTGAGGATTCAGGATTGAGGATTAAGGATGAGGGCTGAGGGTTGAGGATTGAGGATTGAGGATTGAGGCTGAAGATTGTGTATTGAGGATTGAGGATTGAGGATTGAGGATTGAGTATTGAAGATTGAAGATTGATGATTGTGGATTGAGGACTGAGGATTGAGGATTGAGGATTGAGGATTGAAGACTGAGTATTGAGGATTGAAGATTGAGTATTGAGGATTGAATTTTGTGGATTGAAGATTGAGAATTGAGGATTGAGGATTAAGAATTGAGAATTGAGGATGAGGACTGAGGGTTGAGGATTGAGGTTTGTGGAATGAGGATTGAGGATTGAGTGTTGAGGATTGATGATTGAGGATTGAGTATTGAAGATTGAGGATTGATGACTGAGGATTGAGGATTGAGGATTGATGATTGAGAATTGAGGATTGAAGATTGAGTATGGAGGATTGAATATTGAGGATTGAGGATTGAGGAACCAGGATTGACGATTGAGGATGATGGCTGAGGTCTGAGGACTGAGGTTTAAGGACTGAGGACTGAGGATTGAGGATTGAGAATTGAGGATTGAGGATTGAGGATTGAGGATTGAGTATTGAAGATTGAGGATGGATGACTGAGGATTGAGGATTGAGGATTGATGATTGAGGTTTGAGGATTGAGGATTGAGGATGGAGGATGAGGGCTGAGGGTTGAGCGTTGAGGTTTGAGTATTGAATACTGAGAATTCAGGATATTCTATTGAGTATTGAGAATTGAGGATTGATGGTTGAGTATTGAGGATTGTGGATTGAGTATTGAGGATTGAAGATTGAGGTTTGAGGATTGAGAATTGGGAATTGAGGATGAGGACCGAGGGTTGAGGATTGAGGTTTGAGGAACGAGGATTGAGGATTGAGAATTGAGGATGAGGACTGAGGGTTCAGGATTGAGGTTTGAGGGACGAGGATTGAGGATTGAGGATTGAGGATTCAGGATTGAGGATTGAGGATTGAAGATTGAGTATTGAGGATTGATGATTGAGGTTTGAGGATTGAGTATTGAAGATTGAGGATTGATGATTGAGGATTGCGGACTGAGGATTGAGGATTGAGGATTGAGGATTGAGGATTGAGGATTGAAGACTGAGTATTGAGGATTGAATAATTGAGTATTGAGGATTGAATTTTGAGGATTGAAGATTGAGGATTGAGGATTGAGGAGTAAGAATTGAGAGTTGAGGATGAGGACTGAGGGTTGAGGATTGAGGTTTGTGGAATGAGGATTTAGGATTGAGGATTGAGGATTGATGATTGAGGATTGAGTATTGAAGATTGAGGATTGATGACTGAGGATTGAGGATTGAGGATTGATGATTGAGGTTTGAGGATTGAAGATTCAGTATGGAGGATTGAATATTGAGGATTGAGGATTGAGGAACGAGGATTGACGATTGAGGATGATGGCTGAGGTTTGAGGACTGAGGTTTGAGGTCTGAGGACTGAGGATTGAGGACTGAGAATTGAGGATTGAGGATTGAGGATTGTGGATTGTGTATTGAAGATTGAGGATTGAGGATTGAGGATGAGGGCTGAGGGTTGAGGATTGAGGTTTGAGGACTGACGACTGAGGATTGAGGGTTGAGTGATGAGAATTGATGTTTGTGGATAGAGATTTGAAGATTGCAAATTGAGTATTGCGTATTGAAAGCTCTGAAGTGAGGACATTCTATTGAGGATTGAGGATCGACATCTTATTGTTGAGGACTGAGTTCTGAAAGTTGAGGATTCAGGATTGAGGATTCAGGATTGTGGTTTGAGGACTGAGGATTGAGGATTGAGGATTGAGGATTGAGGATTGAGGATTGAGGATTGAAGATTGAGGATTGTGTATAGAGGATTGAACATTGAGGATTGAGGATTGAGGATTGAGGATTGAGGATTGAGGATTGAGGACTGAGTGCTGAAGATTGGGGATTCAGGATTGAGGAACGAGGATTGATGATTGAGGATGGAGCATTGAGGATTGAAGATTGAGGACTGGGGATTGAGGATTGAAGATTGAGGATTAAGGATTGAGGATTGGGGATTGAGGATCTAGGATTGGAGATTGATTATTGAGGATTGAAGATTGAGGATTCAGAATTGAGGTTTGAGAACTGAGGATTGACGATTGAAGATTGAGTATTGAGGATTGAGGATTGAGGGTTGAAGATTGAGGATTGAGGATTGAGGATGAGGGCTGAGGGTTGAAGATTGAGTATTGAGTATTGAAGATTGAGGATTGAGGATTGAGGATTGAGGACTGAGGATTGAGGATTGACGATGAGGGCTGAGGGTTGAGGATTGAGGTTTGAGGACTGAGGACTGAGGATTGAGGATTGAGAATTGAGGATTGAGGGTTGAGGATTGAAGGTTGAGGATTGGGCATTGAGGATTGAGGAATGAGGATTGAGGATTGAGGATTGAGGATTGAGCAATGAAGATTGAGGATTGAGGATCGAGGATTGAGGATTGAATATTGAGTATTGAGGATTGAAGATTGAGGATTGAGGATTGAGGATTGAGGATTGAGGATTGAGGATTGAGGATTGTGTATTGAAGATTGTGGACTGATGATTGACGATTGAAGACTGAGGATTGAGGATTGATTATTGAGCTTTGGGGATTAAAGATTGTGGACTGGGGATAGAGGATTGAATATTGAGGATTAAGGATAGAGTATTGGGGATTGATGATCTAGGATAGGAGATTGATTATTGAGGATTGAAGATTGAGGATTGAGGATTGAGAATTGAGAATTGAGGATGAGGACAGAGGGTTGAGGATTGAGGTTTGAGGAATGAGGATTGAGGATTCAGGATTGAGGATTGAGGATTGAGGATTGAGGATTGAGGATTGAGGATTGAGGATTGAGTATTGAAGATTGAGGATTGATGAGTTAGGATTGAGGATTGAGCATTGAGGATTGAGGATTGAGTATTGAAGATTGAGGATGGCTGACTGAGGATTGAGGATTGAGGATTGATGATTGAGGATTGAGGATTGAAGATTCAGTATGGAGGATTGAAGGTTGAGTATTGAGGATTGAGGATTGAGGATTGAGGATTGAGGATTGAGTCTTGAAGATTGAGGATTGAATGTTGAGGATTGCGGACTGAGGATTGAGGATTGAGGATTGAGGAATGAGGATTGAGGATTGAGGATTGAGGATTGATGATTGAGGATTGAGTATTGAAGATTGAGGATTCATGACTGAGGATTGACGATTGAGGATGATGGCTGAGGTTTGAGGACTGAGGTTTGAGGACTGAGGACTGAGGATTGAGGATTGAGAATTGAGGATTGAGGATTGAGGATTGAGTATTGAAGATTGAGGATTGATGACTGAGGATTGAGGATTGAGGATTGACGATTGAGGATTGGGAATTGAGGATTGAAGAATGAGTATTGAGGATTGAAAGTTGATGATTGAGTATTGAGGATTGTGGTTTGGGGATTGAGGGTTGAGGATTCAAGGTTGAGTATTGAGGGTTGATCATTGAATATTGATGATTGAGGATTGAGTACTGAGGATTGAAGGTTGAGGATTGGGGATTGAGGATTGGCGATTGATGATTGAGGACTGAGGATTGAGAATTGAGGATTGAGGATTGAAGATTGAGTATTGAGGATTAAAGATTGAGGATTGAGGATTGAGGACTGAAGATTGCGGACTGAGTGTTGAGTTTTGAGTGATGCGAATTGATGTTTGTAGACTGAGATTTGAAGATTGAAGATTGGGGATTGAGTACTGAAAACTGTGAATTGAGGATATTCTAATGAGGACTGAGGATTGACAATTGGTTGCTGAGGACTGAGGGCTGAAGATTGACGATTCAGGATTAAGGATTCGGTATTGAGGTTTGTGGACGAGGACTGACGGTTGAGGATTCAGGTTTGAGGGTTGAGGATTGAGGACTGATGACTGAAGATTGAGGATTGAGGATTGAGGATTGAGTATTGAAGATTGAGGATTGATGATTGTGGATTGAGGACTGAGGATTGAGGATTGAGGATTGAGGATTGAGGATTGAGTATCGAAGATTGAGGATGGATGACTGAGGATTGAGGATTGAGGATTGATGATTGAGGATTGAGGATTGAAGATACAGTATGGAGGATTGAAGGTTGAGTATTGAGGATTGAGGATTGAGGATTGAGGATTGAGGATTGAGTATTGAAGATTGAGGATTGAATGTTGAGGATTGTGGACTGAGGATTGAGGATTGAGGATTGAGGAATGAGGATTGAGGATTGAGGATTGAGGATTGATGATTGAGGATTGAGTATTGAAGATTGAGGATTCATGACTGAGGATTGAGGATTGAGGATTGATGATTGAGGATTGAGGATTGAAGATTGAGTATGGAGGATTGAAGATTGAGGATTGAGGATTGAGGAACGAGGATTGACGATTGAGGATGATGGCTGAAGATTGAGTATTGAGGATTGAGGATTGAGGGTTGAGGATTGAGGATTGAGGATTGAGGATGAGGGCTGAGGGTTGAAGATTGAGGATTGAGTATTGAAGATTGAGGATTGAGGATTGAGGATTGAGGATTGAGGATTGAGGATTGACGATGAGGGCTGAGGGTTGAGGATTGAGGTTTGAGGGCTGAGGACTGAGAATTGAGGATTGAGAATTGAGGATTGAGGATTGAGGATTGAAGGTTGAGGATTGGGTATTGAGGATTGAAGAATGAGGATTGAGTATTGAGGATTGAGGATTGAGGAATGAAGATTGAGGATTGAGGATCGAGGGTTGAGGATTGTAGATCGAGTATTGAGGATTGAAGATTGAGGATTGAGGATTGAGGAACGAGGATTGACGATTGAGGATGATGGCTTAGGTTTGAGGACTGAGGTTTGAGGAATGAGGACTGAGGATTGAGGATTGAGAATTGAGGATTGAGGATTGAGGATTGAGGATTGGGTATTGAGGATTGAAGATTCAGGATTGATGATTGAGGATTGAGGATTGAGGATTGAGGATTGAGTATTGAAGATTGTGGACTGATGTTTGACGATTGAGGACTGAGGATTGAGGATTGATTATTGAGCTTTGGGGATTGAAGATTGTGGACTGCGGATAGAGGATTGAATATTGAGGATTAAGGATAGAGTATTGGGGATTAAGGATCTAGGATAGGAGATTGATTATTGAGGATTGAAGATTGAGGATCGACGATTGAGGATTGAGGATTGTGGATTGAAGATTGAGGATTGGGTATTGAGGATTGAAGAATGAGGATTGAGGATTGAGCATTGAGGATTGAGTATTGAAGATTGAGTATTGAGGATTGAAGATTGACGATTGAGGATTGAGCATTGAGGATTGAAGATTGAGGATTGAGGATTGAGCATTGAGGATTGGGGATTGAGGATTGATGATTGAGTATTGAGGATTGAAGATTGAGGATTGAGGATTGAAGATTGAGGATTGAGGATTGAGGATTGAGGATTGAAGAATGAGGATTGAGGATTGAGGATTGAGGATTGAGGTATGAAGATTGAGGATTGAGGATCGAGGATTGAGGATTGAATATTGAGTATTGAGGATTGAGGACTGAAGATTGAGGACTGGGATTGAGGATTGAGGATTGAGGATTGAGAATCGAAGATTGAGTATTGAGGATTGAAGATTGAGGTTTGACGACTGAGGATTGAGGATGGAGGATGAGGGCTGAGGGTTGAGCGTTGAGGATTGAGTATTGAATACTGAGAATTCAGGATATTCTATTGAGTATTGAGAATTGAGGATTGATGGTTGAGTATTGAGGATTGTGGATTGAGTATTGAGGATTGAAGATTGAGGTTTGAGGATTGAGAATTGAGAATTGAGGATGAGGACTGAGGGTTGAGGATTGAGGTTTGAGGAACGAGGATTGAGGATTGAGAATTGAGGATGAGGACTGAGGGTTGAGGATTGAGGTTTGAGGAACGAGGATTGAGGATTGAGGATTGAGGACTGAGGATTGACGATTGAGTATTGAAGATTGAGGATTGATGTCTGAGGATTGAGGATTGAGGATTCAGGATTGAGGATTGAGGATTGATGATTGAGGATTGAGGATTGAAGATTGAGTATGGAGGATTGAATATTGAGGATTGAGGATTGAGGAACGAGGATTGACGATTGAGGATGATGGCTGAGGTTTGAGGACTGAGGTTTGAGGACTGAGGACTGAGGATTGAGGATTAAGAATTGAGGATTGAGGACTGAGGATTGTGGATTGAGTATTGAAGATTGAGGATTGATGATTGTGGATTGAGGACTGAGGGTTGAGGATTGTGGATTGAGGATTGAAGACTGAGTATTGAGGATTGAAGATTGAGGATTGAGGATTGAGGATTCAGGATTGAGGATTGAGGATGAGGGCTGAGGGTTGAGGATTGAGGATTGAGAATTGAGGATTGAGGATTGAGGATTGAGAACTGAGGATTGACGATTGAAGATTGAGTACTGAGGATTGAAGGTTGAGGACTGAGGATTGGGGATTGAGAATTGAGGATTGAGGATTGAGGATAGAAGATTGAGGATTGGGTATTGAGGATTGTAGAATGAGGATTGAGGATCGAGGATTGAGGATTGAAGATTGAGTATTGAGGATTGAATATTTAGGATTGAGGATTGAGGATTGAGGATTGAGGATTGAGGATTGAGGATTGAAGATTGAATATTGATGATTGAAGATTGGGGATTGAGGATTGAGTGTTGTGGATTGAGGACAAGGAGTGAGGGCTGAGTATTGATATTTGAGGTCTGAGGATTGAGGATTGAGGATTGAGAATTGAGGATTGAGGATTGGGGATTGAGGATTGAGGATTGGGTATTGAGTATTGAAGAATGAGGATTGAGGATTGAGGATTGAGCATTGAGGATTGAAGATTGAGTATTGAAGATTCAGGATTGATGATTGAGGATTGAGGATTGAGGATTGAGGATTGAGGATTGAGGATTGAGTATTGAAGATTGTGGACTGATGATTGACGATTGAGGACTGAGGATTGAGGATTGATTATTGAGCTTTGGGAATTGAAAATTGTGGACTGGGGATAGAGGATTGAATATTGAGGATTAAGGATAGAGTATTGGGGATTGATGATCTAGGATAGGAGATTGATTATTGAGGATTGAAGATTGAGGATTGAGGATTGAGGATTGAGAATTGAGAATTGAGGATGAGGACTGAGGGTTGAGGATTGAGGTTTGAGGAATGAGGATTGAGGATTGAGGATTGAGGATTGAGGATTGAGGATTGAGGATTGAGTATTGATGATTGAGGATTGAGGATTGAAGATTCAGTATGGAGGATTGAAGGCTGAGTATTGAGGATTGAGGATTGAGGATTGAGGATTGAGGATTGAGTATTGAAGATTGAGGATTGAATGTTGAGGATTGCGGACTGAGGATTGAGGATTGAGGATTGAGGAATGAGGATTGAGGTTTGAGGATTGAGGATTGATGATTGAGGATTGAGTATTGAAGATTGAGGATTCATGACTGAGGATTGAGGATTGAGGATTGATGATTGAGGATTGAGGATTGAAGATTGAGTATGGAGGACTGAAGATTGAGGACTGAGGATTGAGGAACGAGGATTGACGATTGAGTATGATGGCTGAGGTTTGAGGACTGATGTTTGAGGACTGAGGACTGAGGATTGAGGATTGAGAATTGAGGATTGAGGATTGAGGATTGAGGATTGAGGATTGAGGATTGAGTATTGAAGATTGAGGATTGAGGATTCAGGATTGAGGATTGAGCATTGAGGATTGATAATTGAGGATTGAGGACTGAGGATTGAGGATTGAGTATTGAGGATTGATGATTGAAGACTGAGTATTGAGGATTGAACATTGAGGACTGAGGATTCAGGATTGAGGATTGAGGATGAGGGCTGAGGGTTGAGGATTGAGGATTGAGGATTGAGGCTTGAAGATTGTGTATTGAGGATTGAGGATTGAGGGTTGAGGATTGAGTATTGAAGATTGAGGATTGATGATTGAGGATTGAGGATTGAGGAATGAAGACTGAGTATTGAGGATTGAAGATTGAGTATTGAGGATTGAATTTTGAGGGTTGAAGAATGAGGATTCAGGATTGAGGATTGAGTATTCAGGAATGAAGATTGAGGATTGAGGATCGAGGATTGAGGATTGGAGATTGAGTATTGAGGATTGAAGATTGAGGATTGAGGATTGAGGATTGAGGATTGAGGATTGAGGATTGAGGATTGAGGATTTAGTATTGAAGATTGTGGACTGATGATTGACGATTGAGGACTGAGGACTGAGGATTGAGGATTGATTATTGAGCTTTGGGGATTGAAGATTGTGGACTGGGGATAGAGGATTGAATATTGAGGATTAAGGATAGAGTATTGGGGATTGATGATCTAGGATAGGTGATTGATTATTGAGGATTGAAGATTGAGGATTGAGGATTGAGGATTGAGAATTGAGAATTGAGGATGAGGACTGAGGGTTGAGGATTGAGGTTTGAGGAATGAGGATCGAGGATTGAGGATTGAGGATTGAGTATTGAAGATTGAGGATTGATGACTGAGGATTGAGGATTGAGGATTGACGATTGAGGATTGGGAATTGAGGATTGAAGATTGAGTATTGAGGATTGAAAGTTGATGATTGAGGATTGAGGATTGTGGTTTGGGGATTGAGGGTTGAGGATTGAAGGTTGAGTATTGAGGATTGATCATTGAATATTGATGATTGAGGATTGAGGACTGAGGATTGAAGATTGAGGATTGGGGATTGAGGATAGGCGATTGAGCATTGAGGACTGAGGACTGAGAATTGAGGATTGAGGATTGATGATTGAGTATTGAGGATTAAAGACTGAGGATTGAGGATTGAGGACTGAAGATTGAGGACTGAGTGTTGAGTTTTGAGTGATGCGAATTGATTTTTGTAGACTGAGATTTGTAGATTGAAGATTGGGGATTGAGTATTGAAAACTGTGAATTGAGGATATTCTAATGGGGACTGAGGATTGACAATTGATTGTTGAGGACTGAGGGCTGAAGATTGACGACTCAGGATTGAGGATTCGGGATTGAGGTTTGAGGACGAGGACTGACGGTTAAGGATTCAGGTTTGGGGATTGAGGATTGAGGACTGATGACTGAGGATTTAGGATTGAGGATTGAGCATTGAGGATTGAAGATTTTGGACTGGGGATTGAGGATTGAAGATTGAGGATTAAGGATTGAGGATTGAGGATTGAGGATAGAGGATTGAGGATTGAAGATTGAGGATTGGGATTGAGGATTGAGGATTGAGGATTGAGAATCGAAGATTGAGTATTGAGGATTGAAGATTGAGGTTTGAGGATTGAGGATTGAGGATGGAGGATTGACGCTTGGGGATAGAGGATTGAGGATGGAGGATTGAAGAGAGAGCACCGAGTGTTGAGGATTGAGTGTTGAGAATTGATGTTTGAGGATCGAGATTTGATTATTGAATATTGTGGATTGAGTATTGAATCATGAGAATTCAGGATATTCTATTGAGTATTGAGAATTGAGGATTGATTGTTGAGTATTGAGAATTGATGGTTGATGGTTGTGTATTGAATATTGAGGATTGAGTATTGAGGATTGAAGATTGAGTATTGAGGATTGAAGGTTGATGATTGAGGATTGAGGATTGATGATTAAGGATTGAGGATTGAGGATTGAGTATTGAGGATTGATGATTGAAGACTGAGTATTGAGGATTGAACATTGAGGATTGAGGATTCAGGATTGAGGATTGAGGATGAGGGCTGAAGGTTGACGATTCAGGATTGAGGATTCGGGATTGAGGTTTGAGGACGAGGACCGACGGTTGAGGATTCAGGTTTGGGGATCGAGGATTGAGGATCGAGGATTTAGGATTGAGGATTGAAGATTGAGTGTTGAGGATTGAGGATTGAGGATTGAGTGTTGAAGATTGAGGATTGATGATTGAGGATTGAGGATTGAGGATTGAGGATTGATGATTCAGGACTGAGGATTGAAGATTGAGGATTGGGATTGAGGATTGAGGATTGAAGATTGAGATTCGAAGATTGAGTATTGAGGATTGATGATTGAGGTTTGAGGATTGAGGATTGAGGATGGAGGATGAGGGCTGAGGTTTGAGCGTTGAGGTTTGAGTATTGAATACTGAGAATTCAGGATATTCTATTGAGTACTGAGAATTGAGTATTGATGGTTGAGTATTGAGGATTGAGGATTGAGTATTGAGGATTGAAGATTGAGGTTTGAGGATTGAGAATTGAGAATTGAGGATGAGGACTGAGGGTTGAGGATTGAGGTTTGAGGAACGAGGATTGAGGATTGAGTATTGAAGATTGAGGATTCATGACTGAGGATTGAGGATTGAGGATTGATGATTGATGACTGAGGATTGAGGATTGAAGATTGAGTATGGAGGATTGAAGATTGAGGACTGAGGATTGAAGAACGAGGATTGACGATTGAGGATGATGGCTGAGGTTTGAGGACTGAGGTTTGAGGACTGAGGACTGAGGATTGAGGATTGAGAATTGAGGATTGAGGATTGAGGATTGAGGATTGAGGACTGAGGATTGAGTATTGAAGATTGAGGGTTGAGGATTCAGGATTGAGGATTGAGCATTGAGGATTGATAATTGAGGATTGAGGATTGAGGATTGAGGATTGAGTATTGAGGATTGATGATTGAAGACTGAGTATTGAGGATTGAACATTGAGGACTGAGGATTCAGGATTGAGGATTAAGGATGAGGGCTGAGGTTTGAGGATTGAGGATTGAGGATGGAGGATGAGGGCTGAGGGTTGAGCGTTGAGGTTTGAGTATTGAATACTGAGAATTCAGGATATTCTATTGAGTATTGAGAATTGAGGATTGATGGTTGGGTATTGAGGATTGTGGATTGAGTATTGAGGATTGAAGATTGAGGTTTGAGGATTGAGAATTGAGAATTGAGGATGAGGACTGAGGGTTGAGGATTGAGGTTTGAGGAACGAGGATTGAGGATTGAGAATTGAGGATGAGGACTGAGGGTTGAGGATTGAGGTTTGAGGGACGAGGATTGAGGATTGAGGATTGAGGACTGAGGATTGACGATTGAGTATTGAAGATTGAGGATTGATGTCTGAGGATTGAGGATTGAGGATTCAGGATTGAGGATTGAGTATTGAAGATTGAGTATTGAGGATTGATGATTGAGGATTGAGGATTGAGTATTGAAGATTGAGGATTGATGATTGAGGATTGCGGACTGAGGATTGAGGATTGAGGATTGAGGATTGAGGATTGAGGATTGAAGACTGAGTATTGAGGATTGAGGATTGAGTATTGAGGATTGAATTTTGAGGATTGAAGATTGAGGATTGAGGATTGAGGAGTAAGAATTGAGAGTTGAGGATGAGGACTGAGGGTTGAGGATTGAGGTTTGTGGAATGAGGATTGAGGATTGAGGATTGAGGATTGATGATTGAGGATTGAGTATTGAAGATTCAGGATTGAGGATTGAGGATGAGGGCTGAGGGTTGAGGATTGAGGATTGAGAATTGAGGATTGAGGATTGAGGATTGAGAACTGAGGATTGACGATTGAAGATTGAGTACTGAGGATTGAAGGTTGAGGATTGAGGATTGAGGATTGAGGATTGACGATGAGGTCTGAGGGTTGAGGATTGAGGTTTGAGGACTGAGGACTGAGGATTGGGGATTGAGAATTGAGGATTGAGGATTGGGGATAGAAGATTGAGGATTGGGTATTGAGGATTGTAGAATGAGGATTGAGGATCGAGGATTGAGGATTGAAGATTGAGTATTGAGGATTGAATATTGAGGATTGAGGATTGTGGATTGAGGATTGAGGATTGAGGATTGAGGATTGAAGATTGAATATTGATGATTGAAGATTGGGGATTGAGGATTGAGTGTTGTGGATTGAGGACAAGGAGTGAGGGCTGAGTATTGATATTTGAGGTCTGAGGATTGAGGATTGAGGATTGACGATTGAGGATTGGGAATTGAGGATTGAAGATTGAGTATTGAGAATTGAAGGTTGATGATTGAGGATTGAGGATTGTGGTTTGGGGATTGATGGTAGAGGATTGAAGGTTGAGTATTGAGGATTGATCATTGAATATTGATGATTGAGGATTGAGGACTGAGGATTGAAGATTGAGGATTGGGGATTGAGGATTGGCGATTGAGGATTGAGGACTGAGGATTGAGAATTGAGGATTGAGGATTGAAGATTGAGTATTGAGGATTAAAGATTGAGGATTGAGGATTCAGGACTGAAGATTGAGGACTGAGTGTTGAGTTTTGAGTGATGCGAGTTGATGTTTGTAGACTGAGATTTGAAGATTGAAGATTGGGGATTGAGTACTGAAAACTGTGAATTGAGGATATTCTAATGAGGACTGAGGATTGACAATTGATTGCTGAGGACTGAGGGCTGAAGATTGACGATTCAGGATTGAGGATTCGGGATTGAGGTTTGAGGACGAGGACTGACGGTTGAGGATTCAGGTTTGAGGATTGAGGATTGAGGACTGATGACTGAACATTGAGGATTGAGGGTTGAGGATTGAGTATTAAAGATTGAGGATTGATGATTGTGGATTGAGGACTGAGGATTGAGGATTGAGGATTGAGGATTGAGGATTGAGTATTGAAGATTGAGGATGGATGACTGAGGATTGAGGATTGAGGATTGAGGATTGAGGATTGAGGATTGAAGATTCAGAATGGAGGATTCAAGGTTGAGTATTGAGGATTGAGGATTGAGGATTGAGGATTGAGGATTGAGTATTTAAGATTGAGGATTGAATGTTGAGGATTGCGGACTGAGGATTGTGGATTGAGGATTGAGGAATGATGATTGAGGATTGAGGATTGAGGATTGATGATTGAGGATTGAGTATTGAAGATTAAGGATTCATGACTGAGGATTGAGGATTGAGGATTGATGATTGAGGATTGAGTATTGAAGATTGAGTATGGAGGACTGAAGATTGAGGACAGAGGATTGAGGAACGAGGATTGACGGTTGAGGATGATGGCTGAGGTTTGAGGACTGAGGTTTGAGGACTGAGGACCGAGGATTGAGGATTGAGGATTGGGTATTGAGGATTGAAGAATGAGGATTGACGATTGAGGATTGAGGATTGAGGATTGAGGATTGAGGATTGAGTATTGAATATTCAGGATTGATGATTGAGGATTGACGATTGAGGATTGAGGATTGAGGATTGAGGATTGAGTATTGAAGATTCTGGACTGATGTTTGACGATTGAGGACTGAGGATTGAGGATTGAGAATTGAGGATTGAGGATTCAGGATTGAGGATTGAAAATTGAGTATTGAGTATTGAAGGATGAGGATTGAGGATTGACGATTGAGGATTGTGGATTGAGGATTGAGGATTAAGGCTTGAGGACTGAGGATTGAGGATTGAATATTGAGGATTGAGAACTGATGACTGAGGATTGAGGATTGAGGATTGAGCAATGAATATTGAGGATTGATGTTTGAGGTCTTAGGGTTGTGGATTGATGATTGAGTACTGGAGATTGAGGATTGAGGATTGAGGATTGAGGATTGAGGATTGAGGATTGAGGATTGAGGATTGAGGATAGAGTATTGAGCATTGAGGGTTGAGCGTCGAGGATTGAAGATTGAGGATTGAGAATTGATGATTGAGGATTGAGGATTGAGGACTGAGGATTGATTACTGATCGTTGAGGATTGAGGGTTGAGGATTGAGGAATGAGGATTGAAGATTGAGGATTGACTATTGATGATTGAAGATTGAGGACTGAGGATTGAGGAATGAAGGGTGAGGTTTGAGTGCTGTGAGTTAATAAATTGACAATTGAATATTGAGTGTTGAGGCTTGAGGACTGAGGATTGAGGATCGAGTATTGAGGATTGAGGATTGAGGATTGAGGTTTGAGGACGGATGATTGAGGATTGAGGATTGATGGTTGAGGATTGAGGAATGACGATTGAGGATTGAGGATTGACGATTGAGGATTGAGGATTGAGCATTGAGGATTGAGAGTTGAGGATTGTAGATTGAGGATTGAGAATTGATGATTGAGGATTGAAGATTGAGGACAGAGTATTGAAAACTGAGAATTGAAGATATTCTATTGAGGATTGAAAATTGAGGATTGAGGATTGAGGATTGAGGATTAAGGGTTGAGGATTGAAGTTTGAGGTTTGAGGATTGACGATTGTGGTTTGAGGATTGGGGATTGAGGATTGAGGAGTGATGGTTGAGGATTGAGGAATGACGATAGAGGATTGAGGATTGCGGATTGAGTTTTGACGATTGAGGATTGAGGATTGAGGATTGAGGATTGAGGATTGAGTGTTGAGCATTGTGGGTTGAGTATTGAGTGTTGATGATTGAAGATTGAGGATTGAGAATGGATGATTGAGGATTGATGATTGAAGATTGAGGGTTGATTACTGAGTGTTGAGGCTTGATTACTCAGTGTTGAGGGTTGAGGATTGACGATTGAGGATTGAGGATTGAGGATTGAGGATTGAGGATTGAGGATTGAGGATTGAGCATTGAGCATTGAGTGTTGAGGATTGAAGATTGAGGATTGAGAATTGATGATTGAGGATTGAAGATTGAGGATTGAGGATTGATGTTGAAGTATGATGTTTGAGAATTGAGGATGCAGGATTGAGGACTGAGGTTTGAGAGTTGAGGATTGAGGATTGAGGATTGGGGATAGAGTATTGAGCATTTAGGAATGAATGTTGAGGATTGAAGATTGAGGATTGAGGATTGATGATTGATGATTGGGGATTGAGGATTGAGGATTGAGGGCTGAGGATTGAGGATTGACAATTGAGGATTGAGGATTGAGGATTGAGTATTGAGGATTGAGGATTGAGGATTGAGGATAGAGGATTGAGGACAGAGAATTGAGGATTGAAGATTGAGGATTGATGATTGATGATTGAGGATTGATGGTTGAGGATTGAGGAATGACGATTGAGGATTGAGGGTTGAAGATTGAGTGTCGTGTACTGAGGATTGAGCATTGAGTATTAAAAACTGAGAATTGAGGATATTCTATTCAGGATTGAAAATTGAGGATTGAGGATTGTGGATTGAGGATTAAGTGTTGAGGATTGAAGGTTGAAGTTTGAGGATTGAGGATTGAGGATTGAGGATAGGCGATTGAGTGTTGAGGATTGATGGCTGAAGATTGAGGAATGACGACTGACGATTGAGGATTGACGATTGAGGACTGAGGATTGAGGACTGATACCTGAGGTTTGAGGTTTGAGATTTGAGGATTGACAATTGAATATTGAGAATTGAGGCTTGATTACTTAGGATTGAGTATTGACGATTGAGGATTGAGGATAGAGGATTGAAAATTGAGGATTGAGGGTTGGGGATTGAGGGTTGAGGATTGAGGATTGAGGATTGAAGATTAAGGATTGAGGATAGATTATTGAAGATTCAGGACTGAGTGTTGAGAACAGAGTGACGAGGATTGATGTCTGTGAACTGAGATTTAAAAATTGAAGATTGAGGGTTGAGTATTGAAAACTGAGAACTGACGATATTCGACTGAGGATTTACAATTGAGGTTTGAGTATGGAGGATTGGGTATTGCAGGGTGAGGATTGAAGGTTCAGGATGGAGGATTGAGTATTGAGGATTGAGAATTGGGGATTGCGGGAAAAGGATTGAAGATTGAGTATTGAGGATTGAGGACACAGTTTTGAGGATTGAGGATTGACGATTGAGGTTCGAGGATTGGAGATTGAGGATTGTGTACTCATGTTTCAAGATTGAGGATTGAGGTTGAAGTTTGAGGATTTAGGATTGATAATTGAGGATTGAGGATAGAGGACTGAAGGTTGAGGATTGAGGACTGTGGACTGAGGGTTGAGGATTGAGGATTGAGAATTGAGGTTTGAGGGTTGCGGATTGAGGATTGAGGATTGAGTATTGAGTGTGGAGGGTTGAAGATTGAATATAGAGGTTTGAGGATTGTTGATTGATGATTGACGACTGAGTGTTGAGGATAGAGATTTGAGAATTGATGTTCGGGAGCTGAGATTTGAAGATTGTATGTTGAGGATTGAGTATTGAATACTGGGAATTGAGGATTTTCTATTGAGGGCTGATAATTAAGGGTTGAGGATTGAGGATTGAGGATTGAGGATTGAGGATTGAGGATTGATGGCTGAGGACAGAGTATTGAAAACTGAGAATCGAAGATATTCTATTGAGGATTGAAAATTGAGGATTGAGGATTGAGGATTGAGGATTAAGGGTTGAGGATTGAAGTTTGAGGTTTGAGGATTGACGATTGTGGTTTGAGGATTTGGGATTGAGGATTGAGGATTGATGGTTGAGGCTTGAGGGTTGACGATTGAGGATTGATGGTTGAGGTTTGAGGATTGACGATTGAGGATTGAGGACTGAGGGTTGAGGATTGAGGTTTCAGAATTCAGGATTGGTAATTGAATATTGAGGATTGAGGCTCGAGGACTGAGGATTGAGGATTGAGTATAGAGGATTGAAGATTGAGGTTTGAGGATTGAGGATTGAGGATTGAGGATTGAGGATTGAGCATTGAGGATTGAGTGTTGAGGATTGAAGATTGAGGATTGAGAATTGATGATTGTGGATTGAAGATTGAGGACAGAGTATTGAAAACTGAGAATTGAAGATATTCTATTGAGGATTGAAAATTGAGGATTGAGGATTGAGGATTGAGGATTAAGGGTTGACGATTGAAGTTTGAGGTTTGAGGATTGACGATTGTGGATTGAGGATTGGGGATTGAGGATTGAGGATTGATGGTTGAGGATTGGGGATTGACGATTGCGAATTGAGGCTTGAAGATTGAAGATTGAGGATTGGGTATTGAGGATTGTAGAATGAGGATTGAGGATTGAGGATTGAGGATTGAGGATTGAGGATTGAGGATTGAGGATTGAGGATTTAGGATTGATGGTTGATGATTGAGGATTGACGATTGAGGATTGAGGATTGACGATTGAATACTGAGGACTGAGGATTGAGTATTGAAGAATGAGGACAGAGGGTTGAGGATTGAGGATCAAGGTTTGAGGATTGAATGCTGAGGTTTGAGGATTGACGATTGAGGATTGAGGTTTGGGGATTGAGGATTGAGTATTGGTGGTTGAGGATTGAGGATAGACGATTGAGGATTGACGATTGAGGATTGAGGATTGAGGATTGAGGATTGAGGATTGAGGATTAAGGGTTGAGGATTGAAGATTGAGGATTGGGTATTGAGGATTGAAGAATGAGGATTCAGGATTGAGGATTGAGGATTGAGAATTGAAGATTGAGCATTGAGGATTGAAGATAGACGATTGAGGATTGAGGATTGAGGATTGAGGATTGAGGATTGAGGATTGAAGATTGAGGATTGGGCATTGAGGACTGAACATTGAGGATTGTGGATTGAGGATTGAAGGTTGAATATTGATGAATGAAGATTAACGATTGAGGATTGAGGGTTGTGGATTGAGGACGAGGACAGAGGGTTGAGTATTGATACTTGAGGTCTGAGGATTGAGGATTGAGGATTGCGAATTGAGGCTTGAAGATTGAAGATTGAGGATTGGGTATTGAGGATTGTAGAATGAGGATTGAGGATTGAGGATTGAGGATTGAGGATTGAAAATTGAGTATTGAGGGTTGAAGATTGAGTTTTGAGTGTTGAGAAGTGAGGATTGAGGATTGAAGATTGAGTATTGAGGATTGATGATTGAGGATTGAGGATTGAGGATTAACGATTGAGGATTGAGGATTGAGGATTGAGGATTGAGGATCTAGAACTGGAGATTGATTATTGAGGATTGAAGATTGAGGATTGAGGATTGAGGATTGAAAATTGAGTATTGAGGATTGAAGGTTGAGGATTGAGGATTGACGATTGAGGATTGTGGATTGAGGATTGAGGATTAAGGCTTGAGGACTGAGGATTGAGGATTGAATATTGAGGATTGAGAACTGATGACTGAGGATTGAGGATTGAGGATTGAGCATTGTATATTGAGGATTGATGTTTGAGGTCGGAGGGTTGATGATTGATGATCGAGTACTGAAGATTGAGGATTGAGGATTGAGGATTGAGGATAGAGGATTGAGGATTGAGGATTGAGGATTGAGTATAGAGTATTGAGCATTGAGGGTTGAGTGTTGAGGATTGAAGAATGAGGATTGAGAATTGATGATTGAGGATTGAGGATTGAGGATTGAGTATTGAGGATAGAGGATTGAGCATTGAGGATTGACTGTTGATGATTGAAGATTGAGGATTGAGAATTGATGATTGAGGGTTGAGGATTGATGACTGAGGGTTGAATACTGAGGGTTGAGGTTTAACCATTGAGGATTGAGTAATGAGGATTGAAGATTGAGTATTGATGATTGATGGTTGATGATTGAGGACTGAGGATTGAGGACTGAGGGGTGAGGTTTTAGTGCTGTGAGTTTATGATTGACAATTGAATATTGAGTGTTGAGGCTTGAGGTCTGAGGATTGAGGATTGAATATTGAGGATTGATAATTGATGACTGAGGATTGAGGATCGAGGATTGAGCATTAAATGTTGAGGATTGAGGATTGAGGATTGAGGGTTGAGGATTGAAGTTTGAGGTTTGAGGATTGACGATTGTGGTTTGAGGATTGGGGATTGAGGTTTGAGGATTGACGGTTGAGGCTTGAGGATTGACGATTGAGGATTGATGGTTGAGGTTTGAGGATTGACGATTGAGGATTGAGGACTGAGGGTTGAGGATTGAGGTTTCAGAATTCAGGATTGGTAATTGAATATTGAGGATTGAGGCTCGAGGACTGAGGATTGAGGATTGAGTATAGAGGATTGAAGATTGAGGTTTGAGGATTGAGGATTGAGGATTGGGGGTTGAGTATTGAGTGTTGATGATTGAAGATTGAGGATTGAGAATTGATGATTGAGGGTTGAGGATTGATGACTGAGGGTTGAATACTGAGGGTTGAGATTTAAGGGTTGAGGATTGAGTAATGAGGATTGAAGATTGAGTATTGATGATTGATGGTTGATGATTGAGGACCGAGGATTGAGGACTGAGGGGTGAGGTTTGAGTGCTGTGAGTTTATGATTGACAATTGAATATTGAGTGTTGAGGCTTGAGGACTGAGGATTGAGGATTGAATATTGAGGATTGATAATTAATGACTGAGGATTGAGGATCGAGGATTGAGCATTAAATGTTGAGGATTGAGGATTGAGGATTGAGGATTGAGTATTGAGGATTGAGCATTGAGGATTGGGGGTAGAGAATTGAGGACGGAGGATTGAGGACTGTGGATTGAGGATTGAGGATTGAGAATTGCGGATTGAGGATTGAGGATTGAGGATTGAGGATTGAGGATTGAGGATCTAGAACTGGAGATTGATTATTGAGGATTGAAGATTGAGGATTGAGGATTGAAAATTGAGTATTGAGGATTGAAGGTTGAGGATTGAGGATTGACGATTGAGGATTGTGGATTGAGGATTGAGGATTAAGGCTTGAGGACTGAGGATTGAGGATTGAATATTGAGGATTGAGAACTGATGACTGAGGATTGAGGATTGAGGATTGAGCATTGTATATTGAGGATTGATGTTTGAGGTCGGAGGGTTGAGGATTGATGATCGAGTACTGAAGATTGAGGATTGAGGATTGAGGATTGAGGATAGAGGATTGAGGATTGAGGATTGAGGATTGAGTATAGAGTATTGAGCATTGTGGGTTGAGTGTTGAGGATTGAAGAATGAGGATTGAGAATTGATGATTGAGGATTGAGGATTGAGGATTGAGTATTGAGGATAGAGGATTGAGCATTGAGGATTGACTGTTGATGATTGAAGATTGAGGATTGAGAATTGATGATTGAGGGTTGAGGATTGATGACTGAGGGTTGAATACTGAGGGTTGAGGTTTAACCATTGAGGATTGAGTAATGAGGATTGAAGATTGAGTATTGATGATTGATGGTTGATGATTGAGGACTGAGGATTGAGGACTGAGGGGTGAGGTTTTAGTGCTGTGAGTTTATGATTGACAATTGAATATTGAGTGTTGAGGCTTGAGGTCTGAGGATTGAGGATTGAATATTGAGGATTGATAATTGATGACTGAGGATTGAGGATCGAGGATTGAGCATTAAATGTTGAGGATTGAGGATTGAGGATTGAGGGTTGAGGATTGAAGTTTGAGGTTTGAGGATTGACGATTGTGGTTTGAGGATTGGGGATTGAGGTTTGAGGATTGACGGTTGAGGCTTGAGGATTGACGATTGAGGATTGATGGTTGAGGTTTGAGGATTGACGATTGAGGATTGAGGACTGAGGGTTGAGGATTGAGGTTTCAGAATTCAGGATTGGTAATTGAATATTGAGGATTGAGGCTCGAGGACTGAGGATTGAGGATTGAGTATAGAGGATTGAAGATTGAGGTTTGAGGATTGAGGATTGAGGATTGGGGGTTGAGTATTGAGTGTTGATGATTGAAGATTGAGGATTGAGAATTGATGATTGAGGGTTGAGGATTGATGACTGAGGGTTGAATACTGAGGGTTGAGATTTAAGGGTTGAGGATTGAGTAATGAGGATTGAAGATTGAGTATTGATGATTGATGGTTGATGATTGAGGACCGAGGATTGAGGACTGAGGGGTGAGGTTTGAGTGCTGTGAGTTTATGATTGACAATTGAATATTGAATGTTGAGGCTTGAGGACTGAGGATTGAGGATTGAATATTGAGGATTGATAATTAATGACTGAGGATTGAGGATCGAGGATTGAGCATTAAATGTTGAGGATTGAGGATTGAGGATTGAGGATTGAGTATTGAGGATTGAGCATTGAGTATTGGGGGTAGAGAATTGAGGACGGAGGATTGAGGACTGTGGATTGAGGATTGAGGATTGAGAATTGCGGATTGAGGATTGAGGATTGAGGATTGAGGATTGAGGATTGAGGATTGAGGATTGAGTGTTGATTATTGAGGATTGAATGTTGTGGACTGAGGATTGATGACTGAAGATAATGAATTGAGATTTGATGATTGAAGATTGAGGACTGAGTGTTGAGGACAGAGTGTTGAGGATTGATGTCTGTGAACTGAGATTTGAAAATTAAAGATTGAGGGTTGAGTATTTAAAACAGAGAATTGAGGATTTTCTATTGAGCATTGAGGATTGACGATTGAGGATTAAGTATTGAGGATTGATGGTAGAGGTTTGAGGATTGAAGATTGAGGATTGAGTACTGAGGGTTGTCGATTGAGGTTTCAGAATCCAGGATTGTTAATTGAATATTGAGGATTGAGGATCGAGGTCTGAGGCTTGAGGATTGAGTATTGAGGATTGAAGATTGAGGATTGAGGATTGAGGATTAAGGCTTGAGGACTGAGGATTGAGGATTGAATATTGAGAATTGAGAACTGATGACTGAGGATTGAGGATTGAGGATTGAGTATTGAGCATTGAGGAATGAATGTTGAGGATTGAAGATTGAGGATTGAGGATTGATGATTGATGATTGGGGATTGAGGATTGAGGATTGATGGCTGAGGATTGAGGATTGACATTTGAGGATTGAGGATTGAGGATTGAGGATTGAGGACAGAGAATTGAGGATTGAAGATTGAGGATTGAGGATTGAAGATTGACGATTGAGGATTGAGGATTGAGGATTGAGGATTGAAGATTGACGATTGAGGATTGAGGATTGAGGATTGAGGATTGAAGATTGAGGATTGGGTATTGAGGACTGAACATTGAGGATTGTGGATTGAGGATTGAAGGTTGAATATTGATGAATGAAGATTAACGATTGAGGATTGAGGGTTGTGGATTGAGGACGTGGACTGAGGGTTGAGTATTGATACTTGAGGTCTGAGGATTGAGGATTGAGGATTGCGAATTGAGGATTGAAGATTGAAGATTGAGGATTGGGTATTGAGGATTGTAGAATGAGGATTGAGGATTGAGGATTGAGGATTGAGGATTGAAAATTGAGTATTGAGGATTGAAGATTGAGTTTTGAGTATTGAGGATTGAGGATTGAGGATTGAAGATTGAGTATTGAGGATTGAAGATTGAGGATTGAGGATTGAGGATTGAGGATTGAGGATTGAAGATTGAGGATTTAGGATTGGGGATTGAGGATTGAGCATTGAGGATTGAAGATTGAATATTGATGATTGAAGATTGAGGATTGTGGATTGAGGGTTGTGTATTGTGGATTGAGGATTGAGGATTGAGGATTGAGGATTGAGGATTGAGGATTGAGGATTGAGGATTGAGGATTGAGGATTGAGGATTGAGTGTTGATTATTGAGGATTGAATGCTGTGGACTGAGGATTGATGACTGAAGATAATGAATTGAGATTTGATGATTGAAGATTGGGGACTGAGTGTTGAGGACAGAGTGTTGAGGATTGCTGTCTCTGAACTGAGATTTGAAAATTAAAGATTGACGGTTGAGTATTGAAAACAGAGAATTGAGGATTTTCTATTGAGCATTGAGGATTGAGGATTGAGAATTAAGTATTGAGGATTGATGGTAGAGGTATGAGGATTGAAGATTGAGGATTGAGTACTGAGGGTTGTGGATTGAGGTTTCAGAATCCAGGATTGTTGATTGAATATTGAGGATTGAGGATAGAGGTCTGAGGATTGAGGATTGAGTATTGAGGATTGAATATTGAGGATTGAGGATTCAGGATTAAGGCTTGAGGACTGAGGATTGAGGATTGAATATTGAGGATTGAGAACTGATGACTGAGGATTGAGGATTGAGGATTGAGTATTGAGCATTGAGGAATGAATGTTGAGGACTGAAGATTGAGGATTGAGGATTGAAGATTGAGGATTGAGGATTGAGTATTGAGGGTTGACTACTGAGGGTTGAGGATTGAGTGTTGGGGATTGAGGATTGAGGATTGAGTATTGAGTGTCGAGGATTGAAGATTGAATATAGAGGTTTGAGGATTGTTGATTGATGATTGAGGACTGAGTGTTGAGGATAGAGTGTTGAGAATTGATGTACGGGAACTGAGATTTGACGATTGTACGTTGAGGATCGAGTATTGAATACTGGGAATTGAGGATTTTCTATTGAGGGCTGAGAATTGAGGATTGAGGATTGAGGATTGAGGATTGAGGATTGAGGATTTGGGATTGATGGTTGATGATTGAGGATTGACGATTGAGGATTGAGGATTGACGATTGAAGACTGAGGACTGAGGACTGAGTATTGAAGAATGAGGACAGAGGGTTGAGGATTGAGGATCAAGGTTTGAGGATTGAAGGCTGAGGTTTGAGGATTGACGATTGAGGATTGAGGTTTGGGGATTGAGGATTGAGGACTGGTGGTTGAGGATTGAGGATAGACGATTGAGGATTGACGATTGAGGATTGAGGATTGACGATTGAGGATTGAGGATTGAGCATTGAGGATTGAGTGTTGAGGATTGAAGATTGAGGATTGAGAATTGATGATTGAGGATTGAAGATTGAGGACAGAGTATTGAAAACTGAGTATTGAAGATATTCTATTGAGGATTGAAAATTGAGGACTGAGGATTGGGGATTGAGGATTAAGGGTTGAGGATTGAAGTTTGAGGTTTGAGGATTGACGATTGTGGATTGAGGATTGTGGACTGAGGATTGAGGACTGAGGATTGAGGATGAGGGCTGATGGTCGGGGATTGAGGTTTGACGGCTGAGGACTGAGGATTGAGGATTGAGAATTAAGTATTGTTGATAGAGGATTGAAGATTGAGGATTGGGTATTGAGGATTGAAGAATGAGGATTGAGGATTGAGGATTGAGGATTGAGGGTTGAGGATCTAGGATTGGAGATTGATTATTGATGATTGAAGATTGAGGATTGATGATTGAGGATTTAGAATTGAGAATTGAGGATGAGGTCTGAGGGCTGATGATTGAGGTTTGAGAAATGAGGATTGAGGATTGAGGATTGAGAATCGAAGATTGAGTATTGAGAATTGAGGATTGAGGATTGAGGATTGAGGATTGAGAATTGAGGATGAGGACTGAGGGTTGAGAATTGAGGTTTGAGAAATGAGGATTGAGGATTGAGGATTGAGGATTGAGGGTTGAGGATCGATGATTGAGTATTGAAGATTGAGTATTGATCACTGAGGATTGAGGATTGAGGATTGAGGATTGAGGATTGAGGATTGAAGATTGAATATTGAGGATTGAAGATTGAGGATTGAGGATTGAGTGTTGAGGATGGAGGATGAGGGCCGAGGTTTCAGGATTGACGTTTGAGGTCTGAGGACCGAGGATTGAGGATCGAGAGTCGAGGATTGAGGATTGAGGATTGAGGATTGAGGATTGAGAATTGAGGATTGATGATTGAGGGTTGAAAATTGAATATTGAGGATTGAAGATTGAGGATTGATGATTAAGGATTGAGGATGGAGGATGAGGGCTGAGGGTTGAGGATTGAGGTTTGGGGACTGAGGACTGAGGATTGAGGATTGAGAATTGAGGATTGAGTGTTGAGGATTGAAGATTGAGGATTGGGTATTGAGGATTGAAGAATGAGGATTGAGGATTGAGGATTGAGGATTGAGGATTGAAGATTGAGTATTGAGGATTGAAGATTGACGACTGAGGGTTGAGGATTGAGGATTGAGGATTAAGTATTGAGGATTGATTGTAGAGGTTTGAGGATTGAAGATGGAGGATTGAGTACTGAGGGTTGTCGATTGAGGTTTCAGAATCCAGGATTGTTAATTGAATATTGAGGATTGAGGATCGAGGTCTGAGGATTGAGGATTGAGTATTGAGCATTGAAGATTGAGGATTGAGGATTGAGGATTAAGGCTTGACGACTGAGGATTGAGGATTGAATATTGAGGATTGAGAACTGATGACTGAGGATTGAGGATTGAGGATTGAGTATTGAGCATTGAGGAATGAATGTTGAGGATTGAAGATTGAGGATTGAGGATTGATGATTGATGATTGGGGATTGAGGATTGTGGATTGATGGCTGAGGATTGAGGATTGAGGATTGAGGATTGAGGATTGAGAATTGAGGATTGAGGATTGAGGATTGAGGATTGACGATTGAGGATTGAGGATTTAGGATTGATGGTTGATGATTGAGGATTGACGATTGAGGATTGAGGATTGACGATTGAAGACTGAGGACTGAGGATTGAGTATTGAAGAATGAGGACAGAGGGTTGAGGATTGAGGATCAAGGTTTGAGGATTGAAGGCTGAGGTTTGAGGATTGACGATTGAGGATTGAGGTTTGGGGATTGAGGATTGAGGATTGGTGGTTGAGGATTGAGGATAGACGATTGAGGATTGACGATTGAGGATTGAGGATTGAGGATTGAGGATTGAGGATTGAGCATTGAGGATTGAGTGTCGAGGATTGTAGATTGAGGGTTGAGAATTGATGATTGAGGATTGAAGATTGAGGACAGAGTATTGAAAACTGAGAATTGAAGATATTCTATTGAGGATTGACATTTGAGGATTGAGGATTGAGGATTGAGGATTAAGGGTTGAGGATTAAAGTTTGAGGTTTGAGGATTGACGATTGTGGATTGAGGATTGGGGATTGAGGATTGAGGATTGATGGTTGAGGATTGAGGATTGACGATTGAGGATTGAGGATTGAGGATTGAGGATTGACGATTGAGGATTGAGGATTGAGGATTGAGGATTGAGGATTGAGGATTGAGGATTGAGCATTGAGGGTTGAGTATTGAGTGTTGATGGTTGAAGATTGAGGATTGAGAATGGATGATTGAGGATTGATGATTGAAGATTGAGGGTTGATTACTGAGTGTTGAGGATTGATGACTCAGGGTTGAGGGTTGAGGATTGACGATTGAGGATTGAGGATTGAGGACTGAGGATTGAGGATTGAGCATTGAGGATTGAGTGTTGAGGATTGAAGATTGAGGATTGAGAATTGATGATTGAGGATTGAAGATTGAGGGCAGAGTATTGAAAAATGAGAGTTGAGGATATTCTGTTGAGGATTCAGATTTGAGAATTGACGATTGAGGATTCAGGATTGAGTATTGATGGCTGCAGTTTGAGGATTGAAGATGAGGATTGAGGATCGAAGATGGAGGGTTGACGATTGAGGGTTGAGGATTGAGGATTGAGGATTGAAGATTAAGGATGGAGGATAGATGATTGAAGATTGAGGACTGAGTGTTGAGAACAGAGTGACGAGGATTGATGTCTGTGAACTGAGATTTAAAAATTGAAGATTGAGGGTTGAGTATTGAAAACTGAGAGTTGAGGATTTTCTATTGAGGATTGAGGATTGAAGGCTGAGGGTTGAGGATTGAGGTTTCAGAATTCAGGATTGATAATTGAATATTGTGGATTGAGGATCGTGGGCTGAGAATTGAGGATTGAGGATTGAGGATTGAGGATTGACGATTGAGGATTGAGGATTGATGGTTGAGGACAGAGTATTGAAAACTGAGAATCGAAGATATTCTATTGAGGATTGAAAATTGAGGATTGAGGATTGAGGATTGAGGATTAAGGGTTGAGGATTGATGTTTGAGGTTTGAGGATTGACGATTGTGGATTGAGGATTGGGGATTGAGGATTGAGGATTGATGGTTGTAGATTCAGGATTGACGATTGAGGATTGAGGATTGAGGATCGAGGATTGACGATTGAGGATTGAGGATTGAGGATTGAGGATTGAGGATTGAGGATTGAGGATTGAGGATTGACGATTGAGGATTGAGGATTGAGGATTGAGGATTGAGGATTGAGGATTGAGCATTGAGGGTTGAGTTTTGAGTGTTGATGATTGAAGATTGGGGATTGAGAATGGATGATTGAGGATTGATGATTGAAGTTTGAGGGTTGATTACTGAGTGTTGAGGATTGATGACTCAGGGTTGAGGGTTGAGGATTGACGGTTGAGGATTGAGGATTGAGGATTGAGGATTGGGCATTGAGGATTGAGTGTTAAGGATTGAAGATTGAGGATTGAGAATTGATGATTGAGGATTGAAGATTGAGGACAGAGTATTGAAAACTGAGAGCTGAGGATATTCTGTTGAGGATTGAGATTTGAGAATTGACGATTGAGGATTCAGGATTGAGTATTGATGGCTGCAGTTTGAGGATTGAAGATGAGGATTGAGGATCGAAGATGGAGGGTTGAGGATTGAGGGTTGAGGATTGAGGATGGAGGATTGATGATTAAGGATGGAGGATAGATGATTGAAGATTGAGGACTGAGTGTTGAGAACAGAGTGACGAGGATTGATGTCTGTGAACTGAGATTTAAAAATTGAAGATTGAGTGTTGAGTATTGAAAACTGAGAGTTGAGGATTTTCTATTGAGGATTGAGGATTGAAGGCTGAGGGTTGAGGATTGAGGTTTCAGAATTCAGGATTGATAATTGAATATTGAGGATTGAGGATCGTGGGCTGAGAATTGAGGATTGAGGATTGAGGATTGAGGATTGAGGATTGAGGATTGAGGATTAAGGGTTGAGGATTGATGTTTGAGGTTTGAGGATTGACGATTGTGGATTGAGGATTGGGGATTGAGGATTGAGGATTGATGGTTGAGGATTCAGGATTGACGATTGAGGATTGAGGATTGAGGATTGAGGATTGACGATCGAGGATTGAGGATTGAGGATTGAGGATTGAGGATTGAAGATTGAGGATTGAGCATTGAGGGTTGAGTATTGAGTGTTGATGATTGAAGATTGAGGATTGAGAATGGATGATTGAGGATTAATGATTGAAGATTGAGGGTTGATTACTGAGTGTTGAGGATTAATGACTCAGGGTTGAGGGTTGAGGATTGACGATTGTGGAGTGAGGATTGAGGATTGAGTATTGAGGATTGAGCATTGAGGATTGAGTGTTGAGGATTGAAGATTGAGGATTGAGAATTGATGATTGAGGATTGAGGATTGAGGACAGAGTATTGAAAACTGATAGTTGAGGATATTCTGTTGAGGATTGAGATTTGAGTATTGACGATTGAGGATTCAGGATTGAGTATTGATGGCTGCAGTTTGAGGATTGAAGATGAGGATTGAGGATCGAGGATGGAGGGTTGAGGATTGAGGGTTGAGGATTGAGGATTGAGGATTGAAGATTAAGGATTGAGGATAGATGATTGAAGATTCAGGACTGAGTGTTGAGAACAGAGTGACGAGGATTGATGTCTGTGAACTGAGATTTCAAAATTGAAGATTGAGGGTTGAGTATTGAAAACTGAGAATTGAGGATTTTCTATTGAGGATTCAGGCTCGAGGACTGAGGATTGAGGATTGAATATTGAGGATTGAGAATTAATGACTGAGGATTGAGGATCGAGGATTGAGCATTGATTATTGAGGATTGAGGTTTGAGGACGGAGGATTCTGGATTGAGGATTGGGGATTGAGGTTTGAGGATTCAGGATTGATAATTGAGGATTGAGAATTGAGGATTCAGGATAGAGGACTGAAGGTTGAGGATTGAGGACTGTGGACTGAGGGTTGAGGATTGAGGTTTGAGAATTGAGGATTGAGGATTGCGGATTGAGGATTGAGGATTGAGTATTGAGTGTCGAGGATTGAAGATTGAATATAGAGGTTTGAGGATTGTTGATTGATGATTGAGGACTGAGTGTTGAGGATAGAGTGTTGAGAATTGATGTACGGGAACTGAGATTTGACGATTGTACGTTGAGGATCGAGTATTGAATACTGGGAATTGAGGATTTTCTATTGAGGGCTTTGAATTGAGGATTGAGGATTGAGGATTGAGGATTGAGGATTTGGGATTGATGGTTGATGATTGAGGATTGACGATTGAGGATTGAGGATTGACGATTGAAGACTGAGGACTGAGGACTGAGTATTGAAGAATGAGGACAGAGGGTTGAGGATTGAGGATCAAGGATTGAGGATTGAAGGCTGAGGTTTGAGGATTGACGATTGAGGATTGAGGTTTGGGGATTGAGGATTGAGGATTGGTGGTTGAGGATTGAGGATAGACGATTGAGGATTGACGATTGAGGATTGAGGATTGACGATTGAGGATTGAGGATTGAGCATTGAGGATTGTGTGTTGAGGATTGAAGATTGAGGATTGAGAATTGATGATTGAGGATTGAAGATTGAGGACAGAGTATTGAAAACTGAGTATTGAAGATATTCTATTGAGGATTGAAAATTGATGATTGAGGATTGGGGATTGAGGATTAAGGGTTGAGGATTGAAGTTTGAGGTTTGAGGATTGACGATTGTGGATTGAGGATTGTGGACTGAGGATTGAGGACTGAGGATTGAGGATGAGGGCTGATGGTCGGGGATTGAGGTTTGACGGCTGAGGACTGAGGATTGAGGATTGAGAATTAAGTATTGTTGATAGAGGATTGAAGATTGAGGATTGGGTATTGAGGATTGAAGAATGAGGATTGAGGATTGAGGATTGAGGATTGAGGGTTGAGGATCTAGGATTGGAGATTGATTATTGAGGATTGAAGATTGAGGATTGATGATTGAGGATTTAGAATTGAGAATTGAGGATGAGGTCTGAGGGCTGATGATTGAGGTTTGAGAAATGAGGATTGAGGATTGAGGATTGAGAATCGAAGATTGAGTATTGAGAATTGAGGATTGAGGATTGAGGATTGAGGATTGAGAATTGAGGATGAGGACTGAGGGTTGAGAATTGAGGTTTGAGAAATGAGGATTGAGGATTGAGGATTGAGGATTGAGGGTTGAGGATCGATGATTGAGTATTGAAGATTGAGTATTGATCACTGAGGATTGAGGATTGAGGATTGAGGATTGAGGATTGAGGATTGAGGATTGAAGATTGAATATTGAGGATTGAAGATTGAGGATTGAGGATTGAGTGTTGAGGATGGAGGATGAGGGCCGAGGGTTCAGGATTGATGTTTGAGGTCTGAGGACTGAGGATTGAGGATCGAGAGTCGAGGATTGAGGATTGAGGATTGAGGATTGAGGATTGATAATTGAGGATTGATGATTGAGGGTTGAAAATTGAATATTGAGGATTGAAGATTGAGGATTGATGATTAAGGATTGAGGATGGAGGATGAGGGCTGAGGGTTGAGGATTGAGGTTTGGGGACTGAGGACTGAGGATTGAGGATTGAGAATTGAGGATTGAGGGTTGAGGATTGAAGATTGAGGATTGGGTATTGAGGATTGAAGAATGAGGATTGAGGATTGAGGATTGAGGATTGAGGATTGAAGATTGAGTATTGAGGATTGAAGATTGACGACTGAGGGTTGAGGATTGAGGATTGAGGATTAAGTATTGAGGATTGATTGTAGAGGTTTGAGGATTGAAAATGGAGGATTGAGTACTGAGGGTTGTCGATTGAGGTTTCAGAATCCAGGATTGTTAATTGAATATTGAGGATTGAGGATCGAGGTCTGAGGATTGAGGATTGAGTATTGAGGATTGAAGATTGAGGATTGAGGATTGAGGATTAAGGCTTGAGGACTGAGGATTGAGGATTGAATATTGAGGATTGAGAACTGATGACTAAGGATTGAGGATTGAGGATTGAGTATTGAGCATTGAGGAATGAATGTTGAGGATTGAAGATTGAGGATTGAGGATTGATGATTGATGATTGGGGATTGAGGATTGTGGATTGATGGCTGAGGATTGAGGATTGACATTTGAGGATTGAGGATTGAGGATTGAGGATTGAGGATTGAGGATTGAGGATTGAGGATAGAGGATTGAGGACAGAGAATTGAGGATTGAAGATTGAGAATTGAGGATTGAAGATTGAGGATTGAGGATTGAGTATTGAGGGTTGACTACTGAGGGATGAGGATTGAGTGTTGGGGATTGAGGATTGAGGATTGAGTATTGATAGTCGAGGATTGAAGATTGAATATAGAGGTTTGAGGATTGTTGATTGATGATTGAGGACTGAGTGTTGAGGATAGAGTGTTGAGAATTGATGTACGGGAACTGAGATTTGAAGATTGTAGGTTGAGGATCGAGTATTGAATACTGGGAATTGAGGATTTTCTATTGAGGGCTGAGAACTGAGGATTGAGGATTGAGGATTGAGGATTGAGGATTGAGGATTTAGGATTGATGATTGAGGATTGAAGATTGAGGACAGAGTATTGAAAACTGAGAATTGAAGATATTCTATTGAGGATTGAAAATTGAGGATTGAGGATTGAGGATTGAGGATTAAGGGTTGATGATTGGAGTTTGAGGTTTGAGGATTGACGATTGTGGATTGAGGATTGTGGATTGAGGATTGAGGATTGATGGTTGAGGATTGAGGATTGACGATTGAGGATAGAGGATTGAGGATTGAGGATTGACGATTGAGGATTGAGGATTGAGGATTGAGGATTGAGGATTGAGGATTAAGCATTGAGGGTTGAGTATTGAGTGTTGATGATTGAAGATTGAGGATTGAGAATGGATGATTGAGGATTGATGATTGAAGATTGAGGGTTGATTACTGAGTGTTGAGTGTTGATGACTCAGGGTTGAGGGTTGAGGATTGACGATTGAGGATTGAGGATTGAGGATTGAGGATTGAGGATTGAGGATTAAGGGTTGAGGAATGAAGATTGAGGATTGGGTATTGAGGATTGAAGAATGAGGATTGAGGATTGAGGATTGAAGATTGAGGATTGGGTATTGAGGACTGAACATTGGGGATTGTGGATTGAGGGTTGAAGGTTGAATATTGATGAATGAAGATTAACGATTGAGGATTGAGGGTTGTGGATTGAGGACGAGGACTGAGGGTTGAGTATCGATACTTGAGGTCTGAGGATTGAGGATTGAGGATTGCGAATTGATGACTGAGGATTGAGGATTGAGGACTGAGGATTGATTACTGAGGGTTGAGGATTGAGGGTTGAGGATTGAGGAATGAGGATTGAAGATTGAGGATTGACTATTGATGATTGAAGATTGAGGACTGAGGATTGAGGAATGATGGGTGAGGTTTGAGTGCTGTGAGTTTATGATTGACAATTGAATATTGAGTGTTGAGGCTTGAGGACTGAGGATTGAGGATCGAGTATTGAGGATTGAGGATTGAGGATTGATGTTTGAGGACGGATGATTGAGGATTGAGGACTGTGGACTGAGGGTTGAGGATTGAGGTTTGAGAATTGAGGATTGAGGATTGCGGATTGAGGATTGAGGATTGAGTATTGAGTGTCGAGGATTGAAGATTGAATATAGAGGTTTGAGGATTGTTGATTTATGATTGAGGACTGAGTGTTGAGGATAGAGTGTCGAGAATTGATGTTCGGGAACTGAGATTTGAAGATTGCAGGTTGAGGATTGAGTATTGAATAATGGGAATTGAGGATTTCCTATTGAGGGCTGAGAATTGAGGATTGAGGATTGAGGACTGAGGATTGAGGAATGAGGATTGAGGATTGAGGATAGAGGATTGAGCATTGAGGATTGACTGTTGAGGATTGAAGATTGAGGATTGTGAATTGATGATTGAGGGTTGAGGATTGAATACTGAGGGTTGAGGTTTAAGGGTTGAGGATTGAGTAATGAGGATTGAAGATTGAGTATTGATGATTGATGGTTGATGATTGAGGACTGAGGGTTGAGCACTGAGTGGTGAGGTTTGAGTGCTGTGAGTTTATGTTTGACAATTGAATATTGAGTGTTGAGGCTTGAGGTCTGAGGATTGAGGATTGAATATTGAGGATTGATAATTAATGACTGAGGATTGAGGATCGAGGATTGAGCATTAAATGTTGAGGATTGAGGATTGAGGATTGAGGGTTGAGTATTGAGGATTGAGCATTGAGGATTGAGGGTAGAGAATTGAGGACGGAGGATTGAGGACTGTGGATTGAGGATTGAGGATTGAGGATTGATGACTGAAGATAATGAATTGAGATTTGATGATTGAAGATTGAGGACTGAGTATTGAGGACAGAGTGTTGAGGATTGATGTCTGTGAACTGAGATTTGAAAATTAAAGATTGAGGGTTGAGTATTGAAAACAGAGAATTGAGGATTGAGTATTGAGGATTGAAGATTGAGGATTGAGGATTGAGGATTAAGGCTTGAGGACTGAGGATTGAGGATTGAATATTGAGGATTGAGAACTGATGACTGAGGATTGAGGATTGAGGATTGAGTATTGAGCATTGAGGAATGAATGTTGAGGATTGAAGATTGAGGATTGAGGATTGATGATTGATGATTGGTGATTGAGGATTGAGGATTGATGGCTGAGGATTGAGGATTGACAATTGAGGATTGAGGATAGAGGATTGAGGATTGAGGATTGAGTATAGAGGATTGAGGACAGAGAATTGAGGATTGAAGATTGAGGATTGAGGATTGAAGATTGAGGATTGAGGATTGAGTATTGAGGGTTGGCTACTGAGGGTTGAGGATTGAGTTTTGGGGATTGAGGATTGAGGATTGAGTATTGAGTGTCGAGGATTGAAGATTGAATATAGAGGTTTGAGGATTGTTGATTGATGATTGAGGACTGAGTGTTGAGGATAGAGTGTTGAGAATTGATGTACGGGAACTGAGATTTGAAGATTGTAGATTGAGGATCGAGTATTCAATACTGGGAATTGAGGATTTTCTGTTGAGGGCTGAGAATTGAGGATTGAGGATTGAGGATTGAGGATTTGGGATTGATGGTTGATGATTGAGGATTGACGATTGAGGATTGAGGATTGACGATTGAAGACTGAGGACTGAGGATTGAGTGTTGAAGAATGAGGACAGAGGGTTGAGGATTGAGGATCAAGGTTTGAGGATTGAAGGCTGAGGTTTGAGGATTGACGATTGAGGATTGAGGTTTGGGGATTGAGGATTGAGGATTGGTGGTTGAGGATTGAGGATAGACGATTGAGGATTGACGATTGAGGATTGAGGATTGAGGATTGAGGATTGAGGATTGAGCATTGAGGATTGAGTGTCGAGGATTGTAGATTGAGGGTTGAGAATTGATGATTGAGGATTGAAGATTGAGGACAGAGTATTGAAAACTGAGAATTGAAGATATTCTATTGAGGATTGACATTTGAGGATTGAGGATTGAGGATTGAGGATTAAGGGTTGAGGATTAAAGTTTGAGGTTTGAGGATTGACGATTGTGGATTGAGGATTGGGGATTGGGGATTGAGGATTGATGGTTGAGGATTGAGGATTGACGATTGAGGATTGAGGATTGAGGATTGAGGATTGACGATTGAGGATTGAGGATTGAGGATTGAGGATTGAGGATTGAGGATTGAGGATTGAGCATTGAGGGTTGAGTATTGAGTGTTGATGATTGAAGATTGAGGATTGAGAATGGATGATTGAGGATTGATGATTGAAGATTGAGGGTTGATTACTGAGTGTTGAGGATTGATGACTCAGGGTTGAGGGTTGAGGATTGACGATTGAGGATTGAGGATTGAGGATTGAGGATTGAGGATTGAGCATTGAGGATTGAGTGTTGAGGATTGAAGATTGAGGATTGAGAATTGATGATTGAGGATTGAAGATTGAGGGCAGAGTATTGAAAACTGAGAGTTAAGGATATTCTGTTGAGGATTCAGATTTGAGAATTGACGATTGAGGATTCAGGATTGAGTATTGATGGCTGCAGTTTGAGGATTGAAGATGAGGTTTGAGGATCGAAGATGGAGGGTTGACGATTGAGGGTTGAGGATTGAGGATTGAGGATTGAAGATTAAGGATGGAGGATAGATGATTGAAGATTGAGGACTGAGTGTTGAGAACAGAGTGACGAGGATTGATGTCTGTGAACTGAGATTTAAAAATTGAAGATTGAGGGTTGAGTATTGAAAACTGAGAGTTGAGGATTTTCTATTGAGGATTGAGGATTGAAGGCTGAGGGTTGAGGATTGAGGTTTCAGAATTCAGGATTGATAATTGAATATTGTGGATTGAGGATCGTGGGCTGAGAATTGAGGATTGAGGATTGAGGATTGAGGATTGTCGATTGAGGATTGAGGATTGATGGTTGAGGACAGAGTATTGAAAACTGAGAATCGAAGATATTCTATTGAGGATTGAAAATTGAGGATTGAGGATTGAGGATTGAGGATTAAGGGTTGAGGATTGATGTTTGAGGTTTGAGGATTGACGATTGTGGATTGAGGATTGGGGATTGAGGATTGAGGATTGATGGTTGTGGATTCAGGATTGACGATTGAGGATTGAGGATTGAGGATCGAGGATTGACGATTGAGGATTGAGGATTGAGGATTGAGGATTGAGGATTGAGGATTGAGGATTGAGGATTGACGATTGAGGATTGAGGATTGAGGATTGAGGATTGAGGATTGAGGATTGAGCATTGAGGGTTGAGTTTTGAGTGTTGATGATTGAAGATTGAGGATTGAGAATGGATGATTGAGGATTGATGATTGAAGTTTGAGGGTTGATTACTGAGTGTTGAGGATTGATGACTCAGGGTTGAGGGTTGAGGATTGACGGTTGAGGATTGAGGATTGAGGATTGAGGATTGGGCATTGAGGATTGAGTGTTAAGGATTGAAGATTGAGGATTGAGGATTGATGATTGAGGATTGAAGATTGAGGACAGAGTATTGAAAACTGAGAGTTGAGGATATTCTGTTGGGGATTGAGATTTGAGAATTGACGATTGAGGATTCAGGATTGAGTATTGATGGCTGCAGTTTGAGGATTGAAGATGAGGATTGAGGATCGAAGATGGAGGGTTGAGGATTGAGGGTTGAGGATTGAGGATGGAGGATTGAAGATTAAGGATGGAGGATAGATGATTGAAGATTGAGGACTGAGTGTTGAGAACAGAGTGACGAGGATTGATGTCTGTGAACTGAGATTTAAAAATTGAAGATTGAGTGTTGAGTATTGAAAACTGAGAGTTGAGGATTTTCTATTGACGATTGAGGATTGAAGGCTGAGGGTTGAGGATTGAGGTTTCAGAATTCAGGATTGATAATTGAATATTGAGGATTGAGGATCGTGGGCTGAGAATTGAGGATTGAGGATTGAGGATTGAGGATTGAGGATTGAGGATTAAGGGTTGAGGATTGATGTTTGAGGTTTGAGGATTGACGATTGTGGATTGAGGATTGGGGATTGAGGATTGAGGATTGATGGTTGAGGATTCAGGATTGACGATTGAGGATTGAGGATTGAGGATTGAGGATTGACGATTGAGGATTGTGGATTGAGGATTGAGGATTGAGGATTGAAGATTGAGGATTGAGCATTGAGGGTTGAGTATTGAGTGTTGATGGTTGAAGATTGAGGATTGAGAATGGATGATTGAGGATTGATGATTGAAGATTGAGGGTTGATTACTGAGTGTTGAGGATTAATGACTCAGGGTTGAGGGTTGAGGATTGACGATTGTGGAGTGAGGATTGAGGATTGAGTATTGAGGATTGAGCATTGAGGATTGAGTGTTGAGGATTGAAGATTGAGGATTGAGAATTGATGATTGAGGATTGAAGATTGAGGGCAGAGTATTGAAAACTGATAGTTGAGGATATTCTGTTGAGGATTGAGATTTGAGTATTGACGATTGAGGATTCAGGATTGAGGATTGAGGATTGAGGATTGAGGATTGAGCATTGAGGGTTGAGTTTTGAGTGTTGATGATTGAAGATTGAGGATTGAGAATGGATGATTGAGGATTGATGATTGAAGTTTGAGGGTTGATTACTGAGTGTTGAGGATTGATGACTCAGGGTTGAGGGTTGAGGATTGACGGTTGAGGATTGAGGATTGAGGATTGAGGATTGGGCATTGAGGATTGAGTGTTAAGGATTGAAGATTGAGGATTGAGGATTGATGATTGAGGATTGAAGATTGAGGACAGAGTATTGAAAACTGAGAGTTGAGGATATTCTGTTGGGGATTGAGATTTGAGAATTGACGATTGAGGATTCAGGATTGAGTATTGATGGCTGCAGTTTGAGGATTGAAGATGAGGATTGAGGATCGAAGATGGAGGGTTGAGGATTGAGGGTTGAGGATTGAGGATGGAGGATTGAAGATTAAGGATGGAGGATAGATGATTGAAGATTGAGGACTGAGTGTTGAGAACAGAGTGACGAGGATTGATGTCTGTGAACTGAGATTTAAAAATTGAAGATTGAGTGTTGAGTATTGAAAACTGAGAGTTGAGGATTTTCTATTGACGATTGAGGATTGAAGGCTGAGGGTTGAGGATTGAGGTTTCAGAATTCAGGATTGATAATTGAATATTGAGGATTGAGGATCGTGGGCTGAGAATTGAGGATTGAGGATTGAGGATTGAGGATTGAGGATTGAGGATTAAGGGTTGAGGATTGATGTTTGAGGTTTGAGGATTGACGATTGTGGATTGAGGATTGGGGATTGAGGATTGAGGATTGATGGTTGAGGATTCAGGATTGACGATTGAGGATTGAGGATTGAGGATTGAGGATTGACGATTGAGGATTGTGGATTGAGGATTGAGGATTGAGGATTGAAGATTGAGGATTGAGCATTGAGGGTTGAGTATTGAGTGTTGATGGTTGAAGATTGAGGATTGAGAATGGATGATTGAGGATTGATGATTGAAGATTGAGGGTTGATTACTGAGTGTTGAGGATTAATGACTCAGGGTTGAGGGTTGAGGATTGACGATTGTGGAGTGAGGATTGAGGATTGAGTATTGAGGATTGAGAATTGATGATTGAGGCTTGAAGATTGAGGACAGAGTATTGAAAACTGAGAATTGAAGATATTCTATTGAGGATTGAAAATTGAGGATTGAGGATTGAGGATTGAGGATTAAGGGTTGAGGATTGAAGTTTGAGGTTTGAGGATTGACGGTTGTGGATTGAGGATTGTGGATTGAGGATTGAGGTTTGATGGTTGAGGATTGAGGATTGACGATTGAGGATTGAGGATTGAGGATTGAGGATTGACGATTGAGGATTGAGGATTGAGGATTGAGGATTGAGGATTGAGGATTGAGCATTGATTGTTGAGTATTGAGTGTTGATTATTGAAGATTGAGGATTGAGAATGGATGATTGAGGATTGATGATTGAAGATTGAGAGTTGATTACTGAGTGTTGAGGATTGATGACTCAGGGTTGAGGGTTGAGGATTGACGATTGAGGATTGAGGATTGAGGATTGAGGATTGAGGATTGAGGATTAAGGGTTGAGGATTGAAGATTGAGGATTGGGTATTGAGGATTGAAGAATGAGGATTGAGGATTGAGGATTGAGGATTGAGGATTGAGGATTGAAGATTGAGTATTGAGGATTGAAGATTGACGATTGAGGATTGAGGATTGAGGATTGAGGATAGAAGATTGAGGATTGGGTATTGAGGACTGAACATTGAGGATTGTGGATTGAGGATTGAAGGTTGAATATTGATGAATGAAGATTAACGATTGAGGATTGAGGGTTGTGGATTGAGGACGAGGACTGAGGGTTGAGTATTGATACTTGAGGTCTGAGGATTGAGGATTGAGGATTGCGAATTGAGGATTGAAGATTGAAGATTGAGGATTGGGTAATGAGGATTGTAGAATGAGGATTGAGGATTGAGGATTGAGGATTGAGGATTGAAAATTGAGTATTGAGGATTGAAGATTGAGTTTTGAGTATTGAGGATTGAGGATTGAGGATTGAAGATTGAGTATTGAGGATTGAAGATTGAGGATTGAGGATTGAGGATTGAGGATTGAGGATTGAAGATTGAGGATTTAGGATTGGGGATTGAGGATTGTGCATTGAGGATTGAAGATTGAATATTGATGATTGAAGATTGAGGATTGAGGATTGAGGGTTGTGGATTGAGGATTGAGGATTGAGGATTGAGGATTGAGGATTGAGGATTGAGGATTGAGGATTGAGGATTGAGGATTGAGTGTTGATTATTGAGGATTGAATGTTGTGGACTGAGGATTGATGACTGAAGATAATGAATTGAGATTTGATGATTGAAGATTGGGGACTGAGTGTTGAGGACAGAGTGTTGAGGATTGATGTCTCTGAACTGAGATTTGAAAATTAAAGATTGACGGTTGAGTATTGAAAACAGAGAATTGAGGATTTTCTATTGAGCATTGAGGATTGAGGATTGAGAATTAAGTATTGAGGATTGATGGTAGAGGTATGAGGATTGAAGATTGAGGATTGAGTACTGAGGGTTGTGGATTGAGGTTTCAGAATCCAGGATTGTTGATTGAATATTGAGGATTGAGGATAGAGGTCTGAGGATTGAGGATTGAGTATTGAGGATTGAAGATTGAGGATTGAGGATTCAGGATTAAGGCTTGAGGACTGAGGATTGAGGATTGAATATTGAGGATTGAGAACTGATGACTGAGGATTGTGGATTGTGGATTGAGTATTGAGCATTGAGGAATGAATGTTGAGGACTGAAGATTGAGGATTGAGGATTGAAGATTGAGGATTGAGGATTGAGTATTGAGGGTTGACTACTGAGGGTTGAGGATTGAGTGTTGGGGATTGAGGATTGAGGATTGAGTATTGAGTGTCGAGGATTGAAGATTGAATATAGAGGTTTGAGGATTGTTGATTGATGATTGAGGACTGAGTGTTGAGGATAGAGTGTTGAGAATTGATGTACGGGAACTGAGATTTGACGATTGTACGTTGAGGATCGAGTATTGAATACTGGGAATTGAGGATTTTCTATTGAGGGCTGAGAATTGAGGATTGAGGATTGAGGATTGAGGATTGAGGATTGAGGATTTGGGATTGATGGTTGATGATTGAGGATTGACGATTGAGGATTGAGGATTGACGATTGAAGACTGAGGACTGAGGACTGAGTATTGAAGAATGAGGACAGAGGGTTGAGGATTGAGGATCTAGGTTTGAGGATTGAAGGCTGAGGTTTGAGGATTGACGATTGAGGATTGAGGTTTGGGGATTGAGGATTGAGGATTGGTGGTTGAGGATTGAGGATAGACGATTGAGGATTGACGATTGAGGATTGAGGATTGACGATTGAGGATTGAGGATTGAGCATTGAGGATTGAGTGTTGAGGATTGAAGATTGAGGATTGAGAATTGATGATTGAGGATTGAAGATTGAGGACAGAGTATTGAAAACTGAGTATTGAAGATATTCTATTGAGGATTGAAAATTGAGGATTGAGGATTGGGGATTGAGGATTAAGGGTTGAGGATTGAAGTTTGAGGTTTGAGGATTGACGATTGTGGATTGAGGATTGTGGACTGAGGATTGAGGACTGAGGATTGAGGATGAGGGCTGATGGTCGGGGATTGAGGTTTGACGGCTGAGGACTGAGGATTGAGGATTGAGAATTAAGTATTGTTGATAGAGGATTGAAGATTGAGGATTGGGTATTGAGGATTGAAGAATGAGGATTGAGGATTGAGGATTGAGGATTGAGGGTTGAGGATCTAGGATTGGAGATTGATTATTGAGGATTGAAGATTGAGGATTGATGATTGAGGATTTAGAATTGAGAATTGAGGATGAGGTCTGAGGGCTGATGATTGAGGTTTGAGAAATGAGGATTGAGGATTGAGGATTGAGAATCGAAGATTGAGTATTGAGAATTGAGGATTGAGGATTGAGGATTGAGGATTGAGAATTGAGGATGAGGACTGAGGGTTGAGAATTGAGGTTTGAGAAATGAGGATTGAGGATTGAGGATTGAGGATTGAGGATAGAGTATTGAGCATTTAGGAATGAATGTTGAGGATTGAAGATTGAGGATTGAGGATTGATGATTGATGATTGGGGATTGAGGATTGAGGATTGATGGCCGAGGATTGAGGATTGACAATTGAGGATTGAGGATTGAGGATTGAGGATTGAGGATTGAGGATTGAGGATTGAGGATAGAGGATTGAGGACAGAGAATTGAGGATTGAAGATTGAGGATTGAGGATTGAAGATTGAGGATTGAGGATTGAGTATTGAGGGTTGACTACTGAGGGTTGAGGATTGAGGGTTGGGGATTGAGGATTGTGGATTGAAGATTGAGGATTGATGATTGATGATTGAGGATTGATGGTTGAGGATTGAGGAATGACGATTGAGGATTGAGGATTGAAGATTGAGTGTCGTGTGCTGAGGATTGAGCATTGAGTATTAAAGACTGAGAATTGAGGATATTTTATTGAGGATTGAAAATTGAGGATTGAGGATTGTGGATTGAGGATTAAGTGTTGAGGATTGAAGGTTGAGGTTTGAGGATTGAGGATTGAAGATTGAGGATAGGCGATTGAGGGTTGTGGATTGACGGCTGAGGATTGAGGATTGACGACTGACGATTGAGGATTGACGATTGAGGACTGAGGATTGAGGACTGATGGCTGAGGTTTGAGGTTTGAGATTTGAGGATTGACAATTGAATATTGAGAATTGAGGCTTGATTACTTAGGATTGAGTATTGACGATTGAGGATTGAGGATAGAGGATTGAAAATTGAGGATTGAGGGTTGGGGATTGAAGATTGAGGATTGAGGGTTGAGGATTGAAGATTGAGGATTTAGGGTTGAGGATCGGGTTTTGAGATTTTATGTTTGAGTATTGGCATTTGAAGACTGTAGAATGTGGATTGACTAATGAAAACTGAGAACTGACGATATTCGACTGAGGATTTACAATTGAGGTTTGAGGATGGAGGATTGGGTATTGCAGTGTGAGAATTGAAGGTTCAGGGTGGAGGATTGAGTATTGAGGATTGAGAATTGGGGATTGCGGGAAAAGGATTGAAGGTTGAGTATTGAGGATTGACGATTGAGGTTCGAGGATTGGAGTTTGAGGATTGTGTATTCATGTTTCAAGATTGAGGATTGAGGTTGAAGTTTGAGGATTTAGGATTGATAATTGAGGACTGAGGATAGAGGACTGAGGATTGAGTATTGAAGAATGAGGACAGAGGGTTGAGGATTGAGGATCAAGGTTTGAGGATTGAAGGCTGAGGTTTGAGGATTGACAATTGAGGATTGAGGATTGAGGATTGAGGATTGACGATTGAGGATTGAGGATTGAGGATTGAGGATTGAGGATTGAGGATTCAGCATTGAGGGTTGAGTATTGAGTGTTGATGATTGAAGATTGAGGATTGAGAATGGATGATTGAGGATTGATGATTGAAGATTGAGGGTTGATTACTGAGTGTTGAGGATTGATGACTCAGGGTTGAGGGTTGAGGATTGACGATTGAGGATTGAGGATTGAGGATTGAGGATTGAGGATTGAGCATTGAGGATTGAGTGTTGAGGATTGAAGATTGAGGATTGAGAATTGATGATTGAGGATTGAAGATTGAGGACAGAGTATTGAAAACTGAGAGTTGAGGATACTCTGTTGAGGATTCAGGTTTGAGAATTGACGATTGAGGATTCAGGATTGAGTATTGATGGCTGCAGTTTGAGGATTGAAGATGAGGATTGAGGATCGAGGATGGAGGGTTGAGGATTGAGGGTTGAGGATTGAGGATTGAGGATTGAAGATTAAGGATTGAGGATAGATGATTGAAGATTCAGGACTGAGTGTTGAGAACAGAGTGACGAGGATTGATGTCTGTGAACTGAGATTTCATAATTGAAGGTTGAGGGTTGAGTATTGAAAACTGAGAATTGAGGATTTTCTATTGAGGATTCAGGCTCGAGGACTGAGGATTGAGGATTGAATATTGAGGATTGAGAATTAATGACTGAGGATTGAGGATCGAGGATTGAGCATTGATTATTGAGGATTGAGGTTTGAGGATGGAGGATTCTGGATTGAGGATTGGGGATTGAGGTTTGAGGATTCAGGATTGATAATTGAGGATTGAGAATTGAGGATTCAGGATAGAGGACTGAAGGTTGAGGATTGAGGACTGTGGACTGAGTGTTGAGGATAGAGTGTTGAGAATTGATGTACGGGAACTGAGATTTGAAGATTGTAGATTGAGGATCGAGTATTCAATACTGGGAATTGAGGATTTTCTGTTGAGGGCTGAGAATTGAGGATTGAGGATTGAGGATTGAGGATTTGGGATTGATGGTTGATGATTGAGGATTGACGATTGAGGATTGAGGATTGACGATTGAAGACTGAGGACTGAGGATTGAGTATTGAAGAATGAGGACAGAGGGTTGAGGATTGAGGATCAAGGTTTGAGGATTGAAGGCTGAGGTTTGAGGATTGACGATTGAGGATTGAGGTTTCGGGATTGAGGATTGAGGATTGGTGGTTGAGGATTGAGGATAGACGGTTGAGGATTGACGATTGAGGATTGAGGATTGAGGATTGAGGATAGAAGATTGAGGATTGGGTATTGAGGACTGAACATTGAGGATTGTGGATTGAGGATTGAAGGTTGAATATTGATGAATGAAGATTAACGATTGAGGATTGAGGGTTGTGGATTGAGGACGAGGACTGAGGGTTGAGTATTGATACTTGAGGTCTGAGGATTGAGGATTGAGGATTGCGAATTGAGGATTGAAGATTGAAGATTGAGGATTGGGTAATGAGGATTGTAGAATGAGGATTGAGGATTGAGGATTGAGGATTGAGGATTGAAAATTGAGTATTGAGGATTGAAGATTGAGTTTTGAGTATTGAGGATTGAGGATTGAGGATTGAAGATTGAGTATTGAGGATTGAAGATTGAGGATTGAGGATAGAGGTCTGAGGATTGAGGATTGAGTATTGAGGATTGAAGATTGAGGATTGAGGATTCAGGATTAAGGCTTGAGGACTGAGGATTGAGGATTGAATATTGAGGATTGAGAACTGATGACTGAGGATTGTGGATTGTGGATTGAGTATTGAGCATTGAGGAATGAATGTTGAGGACTGAAGATTGAGGATTGAGGATTGAAGATTGAGGATTGAGGATTGAGTATTGAGGGTTGACTACTGAGGGTTGAGGATTGAGTGTTGGGGATTGAGGATTGAGGATTGAGTATTGAGTGTCGAGGATTGAAGATTGAATATAGAGGTTTGAGGATTGTTGATTGATGATTGAGGACTGAGTGTTGAGGATAGAGTGTTGAGAATTGATGTACGGGAACTGAGATTTGACGATTGTACGTTGAGGATCGAGTATTGAATACTGGGAATTGAGGATTTTCTATTGAGGGCTGAGAATTGAGGATTGAGGATTGAGGATTGAGGATTGAGGATTGAGGATTTGGGATTGATGGTTGATGATTGAGGATTGACGATTGAGGATTGAGGATTGACGATTGAAGACTGAGGACTGAGGACTGAGTATTGAAGAATGAGGACAGAGGGTTGAGGATTGAGGATCTAGGTTTGAGGATTGAAGGCTGAGGTTTGAGGATTGACGATTGAGGATTGAGGTTTGGGGATTGAGGATTGAGGATTGGTGGTTGAGGATTGAGGATAGGCGATTGAGGATTGACGATTGAGGATTGAGGATTGACGATTGAGGATTGAGGATTGAGCATTGAGGATTGAGTGTTGAGGATTGAAGATTGAGGATTGAGAATTGATGATTGAGGATTGAAGATTGAGGACAGAGTATTGAAGACTGAGTATTGAAGATATTCTATTGAGGATTGAAAATTGAGGATTGAGGATTGGGGATTGAGGATTAAGGGTTGAGGATTGAAGTTTGAGGTTTGAGGATTGACGATTGTGGATTGAGGATTGTGGACTGAGGATTGAGGACTGAGGATTGAGGATGAGGGCTGATGGTCGGGGATTGAGGTTTGACGGCTGAGGACTGAGGATTGAGGATTGAGAATTAAGTATTGTTGATAGAGGATTGAAGATTGAGGATTGGGTATTGAGGATTGAAGAATGAGGATTGAGGATTGAGGATTGAGGATTGAGGGTTGAGGATCTAGGATTGGAGATTGATTATTGAGGATTGAAGATTGAGGATTGATGATTGAGGATTTAGAATTGAGAATTGAGGATGAGGTCTGAGGGCTGATGATTGAGGTTTGAGAAATGAGGATTGAGGATTGAGGATTGAGAATCGAAGATTGAGTATTGAGAATTGAGGATTGAGGATTGAGGATTGAGGATTGAGAATTGAGGATGAGGACTGAGGGTTGAGAATTGAGGTTTGAGAAATGAGGATTGAGGATTGAGGATTGAGGATTGAGGATAGAGTATTGAGCATTTAGGAATGAATGTTGAGGATTGAAGATTGAGGATTGAGGATTGATGATTGATGATTGGGGATTGAGGATTGAGGATTGATGGCCGAGGATTGAGGATTGACAATTGAGGATTGAGGATTGAGGATTGAGGATTGAGGATTGAGGATTGAGGATTGAGGATAGAGGATTGAGGACAGAGAATTGAGGATTGAAGATTGAGGATTGAGGATTGAAGATTGAGGATTGAGGATTGAGTATTGAGGGTTGACTACTGAGGGTTGAGGATTGAGGGTTGGGGATTGAGGATTGTGGATTGAAGATTGAGGATTGATGATTGATGATTGAGGATTGATGGTTGAGGATTGAGGAATGACGATTGAGGATTGAGGATTGAAGATTGAGTGTCGTGTGCTGAGGATTGAGCATTGAGTATTAAAGACTGAGAATTGAGGATATTTTATTGAGGATTGAAAATTGAGGATTGAGGATTGTGGATTGAGGATTAAGTGTTGAGGATTGAAGGTTGAGGTTTGAGGATTGAGGATTGAAGATTGAGGATAGGCGATTGAGGGTTGTGGATTGACGGCTGAGGATTGAGGATTGACGACTGACGATTGAGGATTGACGATTGAGGACTGAGGATTGAGGACTGATGGCTGAGGTTTGAGGTTTGAGATTTGAGGATTGACAATTGAATATTGAGAATTGAGGCTTGATTACTTAGGATTGAGTATTGACGATTGAGGATTGAGGATAGAGGATTGAAAATTGAGGATTGAGGGTTGGGGATTGAAGATTGAGGATTGAGGGTTGAGGATTGAAGATTGAGGATTTAGGGTTGAGGATCGGGTTTTGAGATTTTATGTTTGAGTATTGGCATTTGAAGACTGTAGAATGTGGATTGACTAATGAAAACTGAGAACTGACGATATTCGACTGAGGATTTACAATTGAGGTTTGAGGATGGAGGATTGGGTATTGCAGTGTGAGAATTGAAGGTTCAGGGTGGAGGATTGAGTATTGAGGATTGAGAATTGGGGATTGCGGGAAAAGGATTGAAGGTTGAGTATTGAGGATTGACGATTGAGGTTCGAGGATTGGAGTTTGAGGATTGTGTATTCATGTTTCAAGATTGAGGATTGAGGTTGAAGTTTGAGGATTTAGGATTGATAATTGAGGACTGAGGATAGAGGACTGAGGATTGAGTATTGAAGAATGAGGACAGAGGGTTGAGGATTGAGGATCAAGGTTTGAGGATTGAAGGCTGAGGTTTGAGGATTGACAATTGAGGATTGAGGATTGAGGATTGAGGATTGACGATTGAGGATTGAGGATTGAGGATTGAGGATTGAGGATTGAGGATTCAGCATTGAGGGTTGAGTATTGAGTGTTGATGATTGAAGATTGAGGATTGAGAATGGATGATTGAGGATTGATGATTGAAGATTGAGGGTTGATTACTGAGTGTTGAGGATTGATGACTCAGGGTTGAGGGTTGAGGATTGACGATTGAGGATTGAGGATTGAGGATTGAGGATTGAGGATTGAGCATTGAGGATTGAGTGTTGAGGATTGAAGATTGAGGATTGAGAATTGATGATTGAGGATTGAAGATTGAGGACAGAGTATTGAAAACTGAGAGTTGAGGATACTCTGTTGAGGATTCAGGTTTGAGAATTGACGATTGAGGATTCAGGATTGAGTATTGATGGCTGCAGTTTGAGGATTGAAGATGAGGATTGAGGATCGAGGATGGAGGGTTGAGGATTGAGGGTTGAGGATTGAGGATTGAGGATTGAAGATTAAGGATTGAGGATAGATGATTGAAGATTCAGGACTGAGTGTTGAGAACAGAGTGACGAGGATTGATGTCTGTGAACTGAGATTTCATAATTGAAGGTTGAGGGTTGAGTATTGAAAACTGAGAATTGAGGATTTTCTATTGAGGATTCAGGCTCGAGGACTGAGGATTGAGGATTGAATATTGAGGATTGAGAATTAATGACTGAGGATTGAGGATCGAGGATTGAGCATTGATTATTGAGGATTGAGGTTTGAGGATGGAGGATTCTGGATTGAGGATTGGGGATTGAGGTTTGAGGATTCAGGATTGATAATTGAGGATTGAGAATTGAGGATTCAGGATAGAGGACTGAAGGTTGAGGATTGAGGACTGTGGACTGAGTGTTGAGGATAGAGTGTTGAGAATTGATGTACGGGAACTGAGATTTGAAGATTGTAGATTGAGGATCGAGTATTCAATACTGGGAATTGAGGATTTTCTGTTGAGGGCTGAGAATTGAGGATTGAGGATTGAGGATTGAGGATTTGGGATTGATGGTTGATGATTGAGGATTGACGATTGAGGATTGAGGATTGACGATTGAAGACTGAGGACTGAGGATTGAGTATTGAAGAATGAGGACAGAGGGTTGAGGATTGAGGATCAAGGTTTGAGGATTGAAGGCTGAGGTTTGAGGATTGACGATTGAGGATTGAGGTTTCGGGATTGAGGATTGAGGATTGGTGGTTGAGGATTGAGGATAGACGGTTGAGGATTGACGATTGAGGATTGAGGATTGAGGATTGAGGATAGAAGATTGAGGATTGGGTATTGAGGACTGAACATTGAGGATTGTGGATTGAGGATTGAAGGTTGAATATTGATGAATGAAGATTAACGATTGAGGATTGAGGGTTGTGGATTGAGGACGAGGACTGAGGGTTGAGTATTGATACTTGAGGTCTGAGGATTGAGGATTGAGGATTGCGAATTGAGGATTGAAGATTGAAGATTGAGGATTGGGTAATGAGGATTGTAGAATGAGGATTGAGGATTGAGGATTGAGGATTGAGGATTGAAAATTGAGTATTGAGGATTGAAGATTGAGTTTTGAGTATTGAGGATTGAGGATTGAGGATTGAAGATTGAGTATTGAGGATTGAAGATTGAGGATTGAGGATAGAGGTCTGAGGATTGAGGATTGAGTATTGAGGATTGAAGATTGAGGATTGAGGATTCAGGATTAAGGCTTGAGGACTGAGGATTGAGGATTGAATATTGAGGATTGAGAACTGATGACTGAGGATTGTGGATTGTGGATTGAGTATTGAGCATTGAGGAATGAATGTTGAGGACTGAAGATTGAGGATTGAGGATTGAAGATTGAGGATTGAGGATTGAGTATTGAGGGTTGACTACTGAGGGTTGAGGATTGAGTGTTGGGGATTGAGGATTGAGGATTGAGTATTGAGTGTCGAGGATTGAAGATTGAATATAGAGGTTTGAGGATTGTTGATTGATGATTGAGGACTGAGTGTTGAGGATAGAGTGTTGAGAATTGATGTACGGGAACTGAGATTTGACGATTGTACGTTGAGGATCGAGTATTGAATACTGGGAATTGAGGATTTTCTATTGAGGGCTGAGAATTGAGGATTGAGGATTGAGGATTGAGGATTGAGGATTGAGGATTTGGGATTGATGGTTGATGATTGAGGATTGACGATTGAGGATTGAGGATTGACGATTGAAGACTGAGGACTGAGGACTGAGTATTGAAGAATGAGGACAGAGGGTTGAGGATTGAGGATCTAGGTTTGAGGATTGAAGGCTGAGGTTTGAGGATTGACGATTGAGGATTGAGGTTTGGGGATTGAGGATTGAGGATTGGTGGTTGAGGATTGAGGATAGGCGATTGAGGATTGACGATTGAGGATTGAGGATTGACGATTGAGGATTGAGGATTGAGCATTGAGGATTGAGTGTTGAGGATTGAAGATTGAGGATTGAGAATTGATGATTGAGGATTGAAGATTGAGGACAGAGTATTGAAGACTGAGTATTGAAGATATTCTATTGAGGATTGAAAATTGAGGATTGAGGATTGGGGATTGAGGATTAAGGGTTGAGGATTGAAGTTTGAGGTTTGAGGATTGACGATTGTGGATTGAGGATTGTGGACTGAGGATTGAGGACTGAGGATTGAGGATGAGGGCTGATGGTCGGGGATTGAGGTTTGACGGCTGAGGACTGAGGATTGAGGATTGAGAATTAAGTATTGTTGATAGAGGATTGAAGATTGAGGATTGGGTATTGAGGATTGAAGAATGAGGATTGAGGATTGAGGATTGAGGATTGAGGGTTGAGGATCTAGGATTGGAGATTGATTATTGAGGATTGAAGATTGAGGATTGATGATTGAGGATTTAGAATTGAGAATTGAGGATGAGGTCTGAGGGCTGATGATTGAGGTTTGAGAAATGAGGATTGAGGATTGAGGATTGAGAATCGAAGATTGAGTATTGAGAATTGAGGATTGAGGATTGAGGATTGAGGATTGAGAATTGAGGATGAGGACTGAGGGTTGAGAATTGAGGTTTGAGAAATGAGGATTGAGGATTGAGGATTGAGGATTGAGGGTTGAGGATTGATGATTGAGTATTGAAGATTGAGTATTGATCACTGAGGATTGAGGATTGAGGATTGAGGATTGAGGATTGAGGACTGAGGATTGAAGATTGAATATTGAGGATTGAAGATTGAGGATTGAGGATTGAGTGTTGAGGATGGAGGATGAGGGCCGAGGGTTCAGGATTGATGTTTGAGGTCTGAGGACTGAGGATTGAGGATCGAGAGTCGAGGATTGAGGATTGAGGATTGAGGATTGAGGATTGAGAATTGAGGATTGATGATTGAGGGTTGAAAATTGAATATTGAGGATTGAAGATTGAGGATTGATGATTAAGGATTGAGGATGGAGGATGAGGGCTGAGGGTTGAGGATTGAGGTTTGGGGACTGAGGACTGAGGATTGAGGATTGAGAATTGAGGATTGAGGGTTGAGGATTGAAGATTGAGGATTGGGTATTGAGGATTGAAGAATGAGGATTGAGGATTGAGGATTGAGGATTGAGGATAGAAGATTGAGTATTGAGGATTGAAGATTGACGACTGAGGGTTGAGGATTGAGGATTGAGGATTAAGTATTGAGGATTGATTGTAGAGGTTTGAGGATTGAAGATGGAGGATTGAGTACTGAGGGTTGTCGATTGAGGTTTCAGAATCCAGGATTGTTAATTGAATATTGAGGATTGAGGATCGAGGTCTGAGGATTGAGGATTGAGTATTGAGGATTGAAGATTGAGGATTGAGGATTGAGGATTAAGGCTTGAGGACTGAGGATTGAGGATTGAATATTGAGGATTGAGAACTGATGACTGAGGATTGAGGATTGAGGATTGAGTATTGAGCATTGAGGAATGAATGTTGAGGATTGAAGATTGAGGATTGAGGATTGATGATTGATGATTGGGGATTGAGGATTGTGGATTGATGGCTGAGGATTGAGGATTGACATTTGAGGGTTGAGGATTGAGGATTGAGGATTGAGGATTGAGGATTGAGGATTGAGGATTGAGGATAGAGGATTGAGGACAGAGAATTGAGGATTGAAGATTGAGGATTGAGGATTGAAGATTGAGGATTGAGGATTGAGTATTGAGGGTTGACTACTGAGGGATGAGGATTGAGTGTTGGGGATTGAGTATTGAGTATTGAGTATTGAGTGTCGAGGATTGAAGATTGAATATAGAGGTTTGAGGATTGTTGATTGATGATTGAGGACTGAGTGTTGAGGATAGAGTGTTGAGAATTGATGTACGGGAACTGAGATTTGAAGATTGTAGGTTGAGGATCGAGTATTGAATACTGGGAATTGAGGATTTTCTATTGAGGGCTGAGAATTGAGGATTGAGGATTGAGGATTGAGGATTGAGGATTGAGGATTTAGGATTGATGATTGAGGATTGAAGATTGAGGACAGAGTATTGAAAACTGAGAATTGAAGATATTCTATTGAGGATTGAAAATTGAGGATTGAGGATTGAGGATTGAGGATTAAGGGTTGATGATTGGAGTTTGAGGTTTGAGGATTGACGATTGTGGATTGAGGATTGTGGATTGAGGATTGAGGATTGAGGATTGAAGATTGAGTATTGAGGATTGATGATTGAGGATTGAGGATTGAGGATTGAGGATTGAGGATTGAGGATTGAGGATTGAGGATTGAGGATCTAGAATTGGAGATTGATTATTGAGGATTGAAGATTGAGGATTGATGATTGAGGATTGAGGATTGAGAATTGAGGATGAGGACTGAGGGTTGAGGATTGAGGTTCGAGAAATGAGGAATGAGGATTGAGGATTGAGGATTGAGGATTGAGGATTGAGGATTGTGTATTAAAGATTGAGTATTGATCACTGAGGATTGAGGATTGAGGATTGAGGGTTGAGGATTGAGGGTTGACGATTGAATATTGAGGATTGAAGATTGAGTATTGATGATTAATGATTGAGGATGGAGGATGAGGGCTGAGTGTTGAGGATTCAGGTTTGAGGACTGAGGACAGAGGATTGAGGATTGAGAATTGAGGATTGAGGATTGAGGATTGAGGATTGAAAATTGAGTATTGAGGATTGAAGGTTGAGTATTGAGGATTGACGATTGAGGATTGTGGATTGAGGATTGAGGATTAAGGCTTGAGGACTGAGGATTGAGGATTGAATATTGAGGATTGAGAACTGATGACTGAGGATTGAGGATTGAGGATTGAGCATTGAATATTGAGGATTGATGTTTGAGGTCGGAGGGTTGAGGATTGATGATTGAGTACTGAAGATTGAGGATTGAGGATTGAGGATTGAGGATTTGGGATTGATGGTTGATGATTGAGGATTGACGATTGAGGATTGAGGATTGACGATTGAAGACTGAGGACTGAGGACTGAGTATTGAAGAATGAGGACAGAGGGTTGAGGATTGAGGATCTAGGTTTGAGGATTGAAGGCTGAGGTTTGAGGATTGACGATTGAGGATTGAGGTTTGGGGATTGAGGATTGAGGATTGGTGGTTGAGGATTGAGGATAGGCGATTGAGGATTGACGATTGAGGATTGAGGATTGACGATTGAGGATTGAGGATTGAGCATTGAGGATTGAGTGTTGAGGATTGAAGATTGAGGATTGAGAATTGATGATTGAGGATTGAAGATTGAGGACAGAGTATTGAAGACTGAGTATTGAAGATATTCTATTGAGGATTGAAAATTGAGGATTGAGGATTGGGGATTGAGGATTAAGGGTTGAGGATTGAAGTTTGAGGTTTGAGGATTGACGATTGTGGATTGAGGATTGTGGACTGAGGATTGAGGACTGAGGATTGAGGATGAGGGCTGATGGTCGGGGATTGAGGTTTGACGGCTGAGGACTGAGGATTGAGGATTGAGAATTAAGTATTGTTGATAGAGGATTGAAGATTGAGGATTGGGTATTGAGGATTGAAGAATGAGGATTGAGGTTTGAGGATTGAGGATTGAGGGTTGAGGATCTAGGATTGGAGATTGATTATTGAGGATTGAAGATTGAGGATTGATGATTGAGGATTTAGAATTGAGAATTGAGGATGAGGTCTGAGGGCTGATGATTGAGGTTTGAGAAATGAGGATTGAGGATTGAGGATTGAGAATCGAAGATTGAGTATTGAGAATTGAGGATTGAGGATTGAGGATTGAGGATTGAGAATTGAGGATGAGGACTGAGGGTTGAGAATTGAGGTTTGAGAAATGAGGATTGAGGATTGAGGATTGAGGATTGAGGGTTGAGGATTGATGATTGAGTATTGAAGATTGAGTATTGATCACTGAGGATTGAGGATTGAGGATTGAGGATTGAGGATTGAGGACTGAGGATTGAAGATTGAATATTGAGGATTGAAGATTGAGGATTGAGGATTGAGTGTTGAGGATGGAGGATGAGGGCCGAGGGTTCAGGATTGATGTTTGAGGTCTGAGGACTGAGGATTGAGGATCGAGAGTCGAGGATTGAGGATTGAGGATTGAGGATTGAGGATTGAGAATTGAGGATTGATGATTGAGGGTTGAAAATTGAATATTGAGGATTGAAGATTGAGGATTGATGATTAAGGATTGAGGATGGAGGATGAGGGCTGAGGGTTGAGGATTGAGGTTTGGGGACTGAGGACTGAGGATTGAGGATTGAGAATTGAGGATTGAGGGTTGAGGATTGAAGATTGAGGATTGGGTATTGAGGATTGAAGAATGAGGATTGAGGATTGAGGATTGAGGATTGAGGATAGAAGATTGAGTATTGAGAATTGAGGATTGAGGATTGAGTATTGAGAATTGAGGATTGAGGATTGAGGATTGAGGATTGAGAATTGAGGATGAGGACTGAGGGTTGAGAATTGAGGTTTGAGAAATGAGGATTGAGGATTGAGGATTGAGGATTGAGGGTTGAGGATTGATGATTGAGTATTGAAGATTGAGTATTGATCACTGAGGATTGAGGATTGAGGATTGAGGATTGAGGATTGAGGACTGAGGATTGAAGATTGAATATTGAGGATTGAAGATTGAGGATTGAGGATTGAGTGTTGAGGATGGAGGATGAGGGCCGAGGGTTCAGGATTGATGTTTGAGGTCTGAGGACTGAGGATTGAGGATCGAGAGTCGAGGATTGAGGATTGAGGATTGAGGATTGAGGATTGAGAATTGAGGATTGATGATTGAGGGTTGAAAATTGAATATTGAGGATTGAAGATTGAGGATTGATGATTAAGGATTGAGGATGGAGGATGAGGGCTGAGGGTTGAGGATTGAGGTTTGGGGACTGAGGACTGAGGATTGAGGATTGAGAATTGAGGATTGAGGGTTGAGGATTGAAGATTGAGGATTGGGTATTGAGGATTGAAGAATGAGGATTGAGGATTGAGGATTGAGGATTGAGGATAGAAGATTGAGTATTGAGGATTGAAGATTGACGACTGAGGGTTGAGGATTGAGGATTGAGGATTAAGTATTGAGGATTGATTGTAGAGGTTTGAGGATTGAAGATGGAGGATTGAGTACTGAGGGTTGTCGATTGAGGTTTCAGAATCCAGGATTGTTAATTGAATATTGAGGATTGAGGATCGAGGTCTGAGGATTGAGGATTGAGTATTGAGGATTGAAGATTGAGGATTGAGGATTGAGGATTAAGGCTTGAGGACTGAGGATTGAGGATTGAATATTGAGGATTGAGAACTGATGACTGAGGATTGAGGATTGAGGATTGAGTATTGAGCATTGAGGAATGAATGTTGAGGATTGAAGATTGAGGATTGAGGATTGATGATTGATGATTGGGGATTGAGGATTGTGGATTGATGGCTGAGGATTGAGGATTGACATTTGAGGGTTGAGGATTGAGGATTGAGGATTGAGGATTGAGGATTGAGGATTGAGGATTGAGGATAGAGGATTGAGGACAGAGAATTGAGGATTGAAGATTGAGGATTGAGGATTGAAGATTGAGGATTGAGGATTGAGTATTGAGGGTTGACTACTGAGGGATGAGGATTGAGTGTTGGGGATTGAGGATTGAGTATTGAGTATTGAGTGTCGAGGATTGAAGATTGAATATAGAGGTTTGAGGATTGTTGATTGATGATTGAGGACTGAGTGTTGAGGATAGAGTGTTGAGAATTGATGTACGGGAACTGAGATTTGAAGATTGTAGGTTGAGGATCGAGTATTGAATACTGGGAATTGAGGATTTTCTATTGAGGGCTGAGAATTGAGGATTGAGGATTGAGGATTGAGGATTGAGGATTGAGGATTTAGGATTGATGATTGAGGATTGAAGATTGAGGACAGAGTATTGAAAACTGAGAATTGAAGATATTCTATTGAGGATTGAAAATTGAGGATTGAGGATTGAGGATTGAGGATTAAGGGTTGATGATTGGAGTTTGAGGTTTGAGGATTGACGATTGTGGATTGAGGATTGTGGATTGAGGATTGAGGATTGATGGTTGAGGATTGAGGATTGACGATTGAGGATAGAGGATTGAGGATTGAGGATTGACGATTGAGGATTGAGGATTGAGGATTGAGGATTGAGGATTGAGGATTAAGCATTGAGGGTTGAGTATTGAGTGTTGATGATTGAAGATTGAGGATTGAGAATGGATGATTGAGGATTGATGATTGAAGATTGAGGGTTGATTACTGAGTGTTGAGGGTTGATGACTCAGGGTTGAGGGTTGAGGATTGACGATTGAGGATTGAGGATTGAGGATTGGGGATTGAGGATTGAGGATTAAGGGTTGAGGAATGAAGATTGAGGATTGGGTATTGAGGATTGAAGAATGAGGATTGAGGATTGAGGATTGAGGATTGAGGATTGAAGATTGAGTATTGAGGATTGAAGATAGACGATTGAGGATTGAGGATTGAGGATTGAGGATTGAGGATTGAGGATTGAAGATTGAGGATTGGGTATTGAGGACTGAACATTGAGGATTGTGGATTGAGGATTGAAGGTTGAATATTGATGAATGAACATTAACGATTGAGGATTGAGGGTTGTGGATTGAGGACGAGGACTGAGGGTTGAGTATTGATACTTGAGGTCTGAGGATTGAGGATTGAGGATTGCGAATTGAGGCTTGAAGATTGAAGATTGAGGATTGGGTATTGAGGATTGTAGAATGAGGATTGAGGATTGAGGATTGAGTGTTGAGGATTGAAAATTGGGTATTGAGGGTTGAAGATTGAGTTTTGAGTATTGAGGATTGAGGATTGAGGATTGAGGATTGAAGATTGAGTATTGAGGATTGATGATTGAGGATTGAGGATTGAGGATTGAGGATTGAGGATTGAGGATTGAGGATTGAGGATTGAGGATCTAGAATTGGAGATTGATTATTGAGGATTGAAGATTGAGGATTGATGATTGAGGATTGAGGATTGAGAATTGAGGATGAGGACTGAGGGTTGAGGATTGAGGTTCGAGAAATGAGGAATGAGGATTGAGGATTGAGGATTGAGGATTGAGGATTGAGGATTGTGTATTAAAGATTGAGTATTGATCACTGAGGATTGAGGATTGAGGATTGAGGGTTGAGGATTGAGGGTTGACGATTGAATATTGAGGATTGAAGATTGAGTATTGATGATTAAGGATTGAGGATGGAGGATGAGGGCTGAGTGTTGAGGATTCAGGTTTGAGGACTGAGGACAGAGGATTGAGGATTGAGAATTGAGGATTGAGGATTGAGGATTGAGGATTGAAAATTGAGTATTGAGGATTGAAGGTTGAGGATTGAGGATTGACGATTGAGGATTGTGGATTGAGGATTGAGGATTAAGGCTTGAGGACTGAGGATTGAGGATTGAATATTGAGGATTGAGAACTGATGACTGAGGATTGAGGATTGAGGATTGAGCATTGAATATTGAGGATTGATGTTTGAGGTCGGAGGGTTGAGGATTGATGATTGAGTACTGAAGATTGAGGATTGAGGATTGAGGATTGAGGATTGAGGATTGAGGATTGAGGATTGAGGATTGAGGATAGAGTATTGAGCATTGAGGGTTGAGTGTTGAGGATTGAAGATTGAGGATTGAGAATTGATGACTGAGGATTGAGGATTGAGGACTGAGGATTGATTACTGAGGGTTGAGGATTGAGGGTTGAGGATTGAGGAATGAGGATTGAAGATTGAGGATTGACTATTGATGATTGAAGATTGAGGACTGAGGATTGAGGAATTATGGGTGAGGTTTGAGTGCTGTGAGTTTATGATTGACAATTGAATATTGAGTGTTGAGGCTTGAGGACTGAGGATTGAGGATCGAGTATTGAGGATTGAGGATTGAGGATTGATGTTTGAGGACGGATGATTGAGGATTGAGGATTGGGGATTGAGGATTGAGGATAGAGTATTGAGCATTTAGGAATGAATGTTGAGGATTGAAGATTGAGGATTGAGGATTGATGATTGATGATTGGGGATTGAGGATTGAGGATTGATGGCCGAGGATTGAGGATTGACAATTGAGGATTGAGGATTGAGGATTGAGGATTGAGGATTGAGGATTGAGGATTGAGGATAGAGGATTGAGGACAGAGAATTGAGGATTGAAGATTGAGGATTGAGGATTGAAGATTGAGGATTGAGGATTGAGTATTGAGGGTTGACTACTGAGGGTTGAGGATTGAGGGTTGGGGATTGAGGATTGTGGATTGAAGATTGAGGATTGATGATTGATGATTGAGGATTGATGGTTGAGGATTGAGGAATGACGATTGAGGATTGAGGATTGAAGATTGAGTGTCGTGTGCTGAGGATTGAGCATTGAGTATTAAAGACTGAGAATTGAGGATATTTTATTGAGGATTGAAAATTGAGGATTGAGGATTGTGGATTGAGGATTAAGTGTTGAGGATTGAAGGTTGAGGATTGAGGATTGAGGATTGAAGATTGAGGATAGGCGATTGAGGGTTGTGGATTGACGGCTGAGGATTGAGGATTGACGACTGACGATTGAGGATTGACGATTGAGGACTGAGGATTGAGGACTGATGGCTGAGGTTTGAGGTTTGAGATTTGAGGATTGACAATTGAATATTGAGAATTGAGGCTTGATTACTTAGGATTGAGTATTGACGATTGAGGATTGAGGATAGAGGATTGAAAATTGAGGATTGAGGGTTGGGGATTGAAGATTGAGGATTGAGGGTTGAGGATTGAAGATTGAGGATTTAGGGTTGAGGATCGGGTTTTGAGATTTTATGTTTGAGTATTGGCATTTGAAGACTGTAGAATGTGGATTGACTAATGAAAACTGAGAACTGACGATATTCGACTGAGGATTTACAATTGAGGTTTGAGGATGGAGGATTGGGTATTGCAGTGTGAGAATTGAAGGTTCAGGGTGGAGGATTGAGTATTGAGGATTGAGAATTGGGGATTGCGGGAAAAGGATTGAAGGTTGAGTATTGAGGATTGACGATTGAGGTTCGAGGATTGGAGTTTGAGGATTGTGTATTCATGTTTCAAGATTGAGGATTGAGGTTGAAGTTTGAGGATTTAGGATTGATAATTGAGGACTGAGAATAGAGGACTGAGGATTGAGTATTGAAGAATGAGGACAGAGGGTTGAGGATTGAGGATCAAGGTTTGAGGATTGAAGGCTGAGGTTTGAGGATTGACAATTGAGGATTGAGGATTGAGGATTGAGGATTGACGATTGAGGATTGAGGATTGAGGATTGAGGATTGAGGATTGAGGATTCAGCATTGAGGGTTGAGTATTGAGTGTTGATGATTGAAGATTGAGGATTGAGAATGGATGATTGAGGATTGATGATTGAAGATTGAGGGTTGATTACTGAGTGTTGAGGATTGATGACTCAGGGTTGAGGGTTGAGGATTGACGATTGAGGATTGAGGATTGAGGATTGAGGATTGAGGATTGAGCATTGAGGATTGAGTGTTGAGGATTGAAGATTGAGGATTGAGAATTGATGATTGAGGATTGAAGATTGAGGACAGAGTATTGAAAACTGAGAGTTGAGGATACTCTGTTGAGGATTCAGGTTTGAGAATTGACGATTGAGGATTCAGGATTGAGTATTGATGGCTGCAGTTTGAGGATTGAAGATGAGGATTGAGGATCGAGGATGGAGGGTTGAGGATTGAGGGTTGAGGATTTAGGATTGAGGATTGAAGATTAAGGATTGAGGATAGATGATTGAAGATTCAGGACTGAGTGTTGAGAACAGAGTGACGAGGATTGATGTCTGTGAACTGAGATTTCATAATTGAAGGTTGAGGGTTGAGTATTGAAAACTGAGAATTGAGGATTTTCTATTGAGGATTCAGGCTCGAGGACTGAGGATTGAGGATTGAATATTGAGGATTGAGAATTAATGACTGAGGATTGAGGATCGAGGATTGAGCATTGATTATTGAGGATTGAGGTTTGAGGACGGAGGATTCTGGATTGAGGATTGGGGATTGAGGTTTGAGGATTCAGGATTGATAATTGAGGATTGAGAATTGAGGATTCAGGATAGAGGACTGAAGGTTGAGGATTGAGGACTGTGGACTGAGTGTTGAGGATAGAGTGTTGAGAATTGATGTACGGGAACTGAGATTTGAAGATTGTAGATTGAGGATCGAGTATTCAATACTGGGAATTGAGGATTTTCTGTTGAGGGCTGAGAATTGAGGATTGAGGATTGAGGATTGAGGATTTGGGATTGATGGTTGATGATTGAGGATTGACGATTGAGGATTGAGGATTGACGATTGAAGACTGAGGACTGAGGATTGAGTATTGAAGAATGAGGGCAGAGGGTTGAGGATTGAGGATCAAGGTTTGAGGATTGAAGGCTGAGGTTTGAGGATTGACGATTGAGGATTGAGGTTTCGGGATTGAGGATTGAGGATTGGTGGTTGAGGATTGAGGATAGACGGTTGAGGATTGACGATTGAGGATTGAGGATTGAGGATTGAGGGTCGAGGATTGAGCGTTGAGGATTGAGTGTTGAGGATTGACGATTGAGGATTGAGAATTGATGATTGAGGCTTGAAGATTGAGGACAGAGTATTGAAAACTGAGAATTGAAGATATTCTATTGAGGATTGAAAATTGAGGATTGAGGATTGAGGATTGAGGATTAAGGGTTGAGGATTGAAGTTTGAGGTTTGAGGATTGACGGTTGTGGATTGAGGATTGTGGATTGAGGATTGAGGTTTGATGGTTGAGGATTGAGGATTGACGATTGAGGATTGAGGATTGAGGATTGAGGATTGACGATTGAGGATTGAGGATTGAGGATTGAGGATTGAGGATTGAGGATTGAGCATTGATTGTTGAGTATTGAGTGTTGATGATTGAAGATTGAGGATTGAGAATGGATGATTGAGGATTGATGATTGAAGATTGAGGATTAAGGGTTGAGGATTGAAGATTGAGGATTGAGGATTGAGGATTGAGGATTGAGGATTGAGGATTGAAGATTGAGTATTGAGGATTGAAGATTGACGATTGAGGATTGAGGATTGAGGATTGAGGATAGAAGATTGAGGATTGGGTATTGAGGACTGAACATTGAGGATTGTGGATTGAGGATTGAAGGTTGAATATTGATGAATGAAGATTAACGATTGAGGATTGAGGGTTGTGGATTGAGGACGAGGACTGAGGGTTGAGTATTGATACTTGAGGTCTGAGGATTGAGGATTGAGGATTGCGAATTGAGGATTGAAGATTGAAGATTGAGGATTGGGTAATGAGGATTGTAGAATGAGGATTGAGGATTGAGGATTGAGGATTGAGGATTGAAAATTGAGTATTGAGGATTGAAGATTGAGTTTTGAGTATTGAGGATTGAGGATTGAGGATTGAAGATTGAGTATTGAGGATTGAAGATTGAGGATTGAGGATTGAGGATTGAGGATTGAGGATTGAAGATTGAGGATTTAGGATTGGGGATTGAGTATTGAGCATTGAGGATTGAAGATTGAATATTGATGATTGAAGATTGAGGATTGAGGATTGAGGGTTGTGGATTGAGGATTGAGGATTGAGGATTGAGGATTGAGGATTGAGGATTGAGGATTGAGGATTGAGGATTGAGGATTGAGGATTGAGTGTTGATTATTGAGGATTGAATGTTGTGGACTGAGGATTGATGACTGAAGATAATGAATTGAGATTTGATGATTGAAGATTGGGGACTGAGTGTTGAGGACAGAGTGTTGAGGATTGATGTCTCTGAACTGAGATTTGAAATTTAAAGATTGACGGTTGAGTATTGAAAACAGAGAATTGAGGATTTTCTATTGAGCATTGAGGATTGAGGATTGAGAATTAAGTATTGAGGATTGATGGTAGAGGTATGAGGATTGAAGATTGAGGATTGAGTACTGAGGGTTGTGGATTGAGGTTTCAGAATCCAGGATTGTTGATTGAATATTGAGGATTGAGGATAGAGGTCTGAGGATTGAGGATAGAGTATTGAGGATTGAAGATTGAGGATTGAGGATTCAGGATTAAGGCTTGAGGACTGAGGATTGAGGACTGAATATTGAGGATTGAGAACTGATGACTGAGGATTGTGGATTGTGGATTGAGTATTGAGCATTGAGGAATGAATGTTGAGGACTGAAGATTGAGGATTGAGGATTGAAGATTGAGGATTGAGGATTGAGTATTGAGGGTTGACTACTGAGGGTTGAGGATTGAGTGTTGGGGATTGAGGATTGAGGATTGAGTATTGAGTGTCGAGGATTGAAGATTGAATATAGAGGTTTGAGGATTGTTGATTGATGATTGAGGACTGAGTGTTGAGGATAGAGTGTTGAGAATTGATGTACGGGAACTGAGATTTGACGATTGTACGTTGAGGATCGAGTATTGAATACTGGGAATTGAGGATTTTCTATTGAGGGCTGAGAATTGAGGATTGAGGATTGAGGATTGAGGATTGAGGATTGAGGATTTGGGATTGATGATTGAGGGTTGAAAATTGAATATTGAGGATTGAAGATTGAGGATTGATGATTAAGGATTGAGGATGGAGGATGAGGGCTGAGGGTTGAGGATTGAGGTTTGGGGACTGAGGACTGAGGATTGAGGATTGAGAATTGAGGATTGAGGGTTGAGGATTGAAGATTGAGGATTGGGTATTGAGGATTGAAGAATGAGGATTGAGGATTGAGGATTGAGGATTGAGGATTGAAGATTGAGTATTGAGGATTGAAGATTGACGACTGAGGGTTGAGGATTGAGGATTGAGGATTAAGTATTGAGGATTGATTGTAGAGGTTTGAGGATTGAAGATGGAGGATTGAGTACTGAGGGTTGTCGATTGAGGTTTCAGAATCCAGGATTGTTAATTGAATATTGAGGATTGAGGATCGAGGTCTGAGGATTGAGGATTGAGTATTGAGGATTGAAGATTGAGGATTGAGGATTGAGGATTAAGGCTTGAGGACTGAGGATTGAGGATTGAATATTGAGGATTGAGAACTGATGACTGAGGATTGAGGATTGAGGATTGAGTATTGAGCATTGAGGAATGAATGTTGAGGATTGAAGATTGAGGATTGAGGATTGATGATTGATGATTGGGGATTGAGGATTGTGGATTGATGGCTGAGGATTGAGGATTGACATTTGAGGGTTGAGGATTGAGGATTGAGGATTGAGGATTGAGGATTGAGGATTGAGGATAGAGGATTGAGGACAGAGAATTGAGGATTGAAGATTGAGGATTGAGGATTGAAGATTGAGGATTGAGGATTGAGTATTGAGGGTTGACTACTGAGGGATGAGGATTGAGTGTTGGGGATTGAGGATTGAGTATTGAGTATTGAGTGTCGAGGATTGAAGATTGAATATAGAGGTTTGAGGATTGTTGATTGATGATTGAGGACTGAGTGTTGAGGATAGAGTGTTGAGAATTGATGTACGGGAACTGAGATTTGAAGATTGTAGGTTGAGGATCGAGTATTGAATACTGGGAATTGAGGATTTTCTATTGAGGGCTGAGAATTGAGGATTGAGGATTGAGGATTGAGGATTGAGGATTGAGGATTGAGGATCTAGAATTGGAGATTGATTATTGAGGATTGAAGATTGAGGATTGATGATTGAGGATTGAGGATTGAGAATTGAGGATGAGGACTGAGGGTTGAGGATTGAGGTTCGAGAAATGAGGAATGAGGATTGAGGATTGAGGATTGAGGATTGAGGATTGAGGATTGTGTATTAAAGATTGAGTATTGATCACTGAGGATTGAGGATTGAGGATTGAGGGTTGAGGATTGAGGGTTGACGATTGAATATTGAGGATTGAAGATTGAGTATTGATGATTAAGGATTGAGGATGGAGGATGAGGGCTGAGTGTTGAGGATTCAGGTTTGAGGACTGAGGACAGAGGATTGAGGATTGAGAATTGAGGATTGAGGATTGAGGATTGAGGATTGAAAATTGAGTATTGAGGATTGAAGGTTGAGGATTGAGGATTGACGATTGAGGATTGTGGATTGAGGATTGAGGATTAAGGCTTGAGGACTGAGGATTGAGGATTGAATATTGAGGATTGAGAACTGATGACTGAGGATTGAGGATTGAGGATTGAGCATTGAATATTGAGGATTGATGTTTGAGGTCGGAGGGTTGAGGATTGATGATTGAGTACTGAAGATTGAGGATTGAGGATTGAGGATTGAGGATTGAGGATTGAGGATTGAGGATTGAGGATTGAGGATAGAGTATTGAGCATTGAGGGTTGAGTGTTGAGGATTGAAGATTGAGGATTGAGAATTGATGACTGAGGATTGAGGATTGAGGACTGAGGATTGATTACTGAGGGTTGAGGATTGAGGGTTGAGGATTGAGGAATGAGGATTGAAGATTGAGGATTGACTATTGATGATTGAAGATTGAGGACTGAGGATTGAGGAATGATGGGTGAGGTTTGAGTGCTGTGAGTTTATGATTGACAATTGAATATTGAGTGTTGAGGCTTGAGGACTGAGGATTGAGGATCGAGTATTGAGGATTGAGGATTGAGGATTGATGTTTGAGGACGGATGATTGAGGATTGAGGATTGGGGATTGAGGATTGAGGATAGAGTATTGAGCATTTAGGAATGAATGTTGAGGATTGAAGATTGAGGATTGAGGATTGATGATTGATGATTGGGGATTGAGGATTGAGGATTGATGGCCGAGGATTGAGGATTGACAATTGAGGATTGAGGATTGAGGATTGAGGATTGAGGATTGAGGATTGAGGATTGAGGATTGAGGATTGAGGATTGAGGATTGAGGATTCAGCATTGAGGGTTGAGTATTGAGTGTTGATGATTGAAGATTGAGGATTGAGAATGGATGATTGAGGATTGATGATTGAAGATTGAGGGTTGATTACTGAGTGTTGAGGATTGATGACTCAGGGTTGAGGGTTGAGGATTGACGATTGAGGATTGAGGATTGAGGATTGAGGATTGAGGATTGAGCATTGAGGATTGAGTGTTGAGGATTGAAGATTGAGGATTGAGAATTGATGATTGAGGATTGAAGATTGAGGACAGAGTATTGAAAACTGAGAGTTGAGGGTACTCTGTTGAGGATTCAGGTTTGAGAATTGACGATTGAGGATTCAGGATTGAGTATTGATGGCTGCAGTTTGAGGATTGAAGATGAGGATTGAGGATCGAGGATGGAGGGTTGAGGATTGAGGGTTGAGGATTGAGGATTGAGGATTGAAGATTAAGGATTGAGGATAGATGATTGAAGATTCAGGACTGAGTGTTGAGAACAGAGTGACGAGGATTGATGTCTGTGAACTGAGATTTCATAATTGAAGGTTGAGGGTTGAGTATTGAAAACTGAGAATTGAGGATTTTCTATTGAGGATTCAGGCTCGAGGACTGAGGATTGAGGATTGAATATTGAGGATTGAGAATTAATGACTGAGGATTGAGGATCGAGGATTGAGCATTGATTATTGAGGATTGAGGTTTGAGGACGGAGGATTCTGGATTGAGGATTGGGGATTGAGGTTTGAGGATTCAGGATTGATAATTGAGGATTGAGAATTGAGGATTCAGGATAGAGGACTGAAGGTTGAGGATTGAGGACTGTGGACTGAGGGTTGAGGATTGAGGTTTGAGAATTGAGGATTGAGGATTGCGGATTGAGGATTGAGGATTGACTATTGAGTGTCGAGGATTGAAGATTGAATATAGAGGTTTGAGTATTGTTGATTTATGATTGAGGACTCAGTGTTGAGGATATAGTGTCGAGAATTGATGTTCGGGAACTGAGATTTGAAGATTGCAGGTTGAGGATTGAGTATTGAATAATGGGAATTGAGGATTTCCTATTGAGGGCTGAGAATTGAGGATTGAGGATTGAGGACTGAGGATTGAGGATTGAGTATAGAGGATTGAAGATTGAGGTTTGAGGATTGAGGATTGAGGATTGAGGCTTGAGGATTGAGGATTGAGGATTGAGGATTGGGGATTGAGGATTGAGGATTGAGGATTGAGGATAGAGGATTGAGCATTGAGGATTGACTGTTGAGGACTGAAGATTGAGGATTGAGAATTGATGATTGAGGGTTGAGGATTGATGACTGAGGGTTGAATACTGAGGGTTGAGGTTTAAGGGTTGAGGATTGAGTAATGAGGATTGAAGATTGAGTATTGATGATTGATGGTTGATGATTGAGGACTGAGGGTTGAGCACTGAGTGGTGAGGTTTGAGTGCTGTGAGTTTATGTTTGACAATTGAATATTGAGTGTTGAGGCTTGAGGTCTGAGGATTGAGGATTGAATATTGAGGATTGATAATTAATGACTGAGGATTGAGGATCGAGGATTGAGCATTAAATGTTGACGATTGAGGATTGAGGATTGAGGGTTGAGTATTGAGGGTTGAGTATTGAGGATTGAGCATTGAGGATTGAGGGTAGAGAATTGAGGACGGAGGATTGAGGACTGTGGATTGAGGATTGAGGATTGAGGATTGATGACTGAAGATAATGAATTGAGATTTGATGATTGAAGATTGAGGACTGAGTGTTGAGATTAGAGTGTTGAGAATTGATGTACGGGAACTGAGATTTGAAGATTGTAGATTGAGGATCGAGTATTCAATACTGGGAATTGAGGATTTTCTGTTGAGGGCTGAGAATTGAGGATTGAGGATTGAGGATTGAGGATTTGGGATTGATGGTTGATGATTGAGGATTGACGATTGAGGATTGAGGATTGACGATTGAAGACTGAGGACTGAGGATTGAGTATTGAAGAATGAGGACAGAGGGTTGAGGATTGAGGATCAAGGTTTGAGGATTGAAGGCTGAGGTTTGAGGATTGACGATTGAGGATTGAGGTTTCGGGATTGAGGATTGAGGATTGGTGGTTGAGGATTGAGGATAGACGATTGAGGATTGACGATTGAGTATTGAGGATTGAGGATTGAGGGTCGAGGATTGAGCGTTGAGGATTGAGTGTTGAGGATTGAAGATTGAGGATTGAGAATTGATGATTGAGGATTGAAGATTGAGGACAGAGTATTGAAAACTGAGAATTGAAGATATTCTATTGAGGATTGAAAATTGAGGATTGAGGATTGAGGATTGAGGATTAAGGGTTGAGGATTGAAGTTTGAGGTTTGAGGATTGACGGTTGTGGATTGAGGATTGTGGATTGAGGATTGAGGATTGATGGTTGAGGATTGAGGATTGACGATTGAGGATTGAGGATTGAGGATTGAGGATTGACGATTGAGGATTGAGGATTGAGGATTGAGGATTGAGGATTGAGGATTGAGCATTGAGTGTTGAGTATTGAGTGTTGATGATTGAAGATTGAGGATTGAGAATGGATGATTGAGGATTGATGATTGAAGATTGAGGGTTGATTACTGAGTGTTGAGGATTGATGACTCAGGGTTGAGGGTTGAGGATTGACGATTGAGGATTGAGGATTGAGGATTGAGGATTGAGGATTGAGGATTAAGGGTTGAGGAATGAAGATTGAGGATTGGGTATTGAGGATTGAAGAATGAGGATTGAGGATTGAGGATTGAGGATTGAGGATTGAGGATTGAAGATTGAGTATTGAGGATTGAAGATTGACGATTGAGGATTGAGGATTGAGGATTGAGGATTGAAGATTGAGGATTGGGTATTGAGGACTGAACATTGAGGATTGTGGATTGAGGATTGAAGGTTGAATATTGATGAATGAAGATTAACGATTGAGGATTGAGGGTTGTGGATTGAGGACGAGGACTGAGGGTTGAGTATTGATACTTGAGGTCTGAGGATTGAGGATTGAGGATTGCGAATTGAGGATTGAAGATTGAAGATTGAGGATTGGGTATTGAGGATTGTAGAATGAGGATTGAGGATTGAGGATTGAGGATTGAGGATTGAGGATTGAAAATTGAGTATTGAGGATTGAAGATTGAGTTTTGAGTATTGAGGATTGAGGATTGAGGATTGAAGATTGAGTATTGAGGATCGAAGATTGAGGATTGAGGATTGAGGATTGAGGATTGAGGATTGAAGATTGAGGATTTAGGATTGGGGATTGAGGATTGAGCATTGAGGATTGAAGATTGAATATTGATGATTGAAGGTTGAGGATTGAGGATTCAGGGTAGTGGATTGAGGATTGAGGATTGAGGATTGAGGATTGAGGATTGAGGATTGAGGATTGAGGATTGAAGATTGAGGATTGAGGATTGAGTGTTGATTATTGAGGATTGAATGTTGTGGACTGAGGATTGATGACTGAAGATAATGAATTGAGATTTGATGATTGAAGATTGGGGACTGAGTGTTGAGGACAGAGTGTTGAGGATTGATGTCTCTGAACTGAGATTTGAAAATTAAAGATTGACGGTTGAGTATTGAAAACAGAGAATTGAGGATTTTCTATTGAGCATTGAGGATTGAGGATTGAGAATTAAGTATTGAGGATTGATGGGAGAGGTATGAGGATTGAAGATTGAGGATTGAGTACTGAGGGTTGTGGATTGAGGTTTCAGAATCCAGGATTGTTGATTGAATATTGAGGATTGAGGATAGAGGTCTGAGGATTGAGGATTGAGTATTGAGGATTGAAGATTGAGGATTGAGGATTCAGGATTAAGGCTTGAGGACTGAGGATTGAGGATTGAATATTGAGGATTGAGAACTGACGACTGAGGATTGAGGATTGAGGATTGAGTATTGAGCATTGAGGAATGAATGTTGAGGACTGAAGATTGAGGATTGAGGATTGAAGATTGAGGATTGAGGATTGAGTATTTAGGGTTGACTACTGAGGGTTGAGGATTGAGTGTTGGGGATTGAGGATTGAGGATTGAGTATTGAGTGTCGAGGATTGAAGATTGAATATAGAGGTTTGAGGATTGTTGATTGATGATTGAGGACTGAGTGTTGAGGATAGAGTGTTGAGAATTGATGTACGGGAACTGAGATTTGACGATTGTACGTTGAGGATCGAGTATTGAATACTGGGAATTGAGGATTTTCTATTGAGGGCTGAGAATTGAGGATTGAGGATTGAGGATTGAGGATTGAGGATTGAGGATTTGGGATTGATGGTTGATGATTGAGGATTGACGATTGAGGATTGAGGATTGACGATTGAAGACTGAGGACTGAGGACTGAGTATTGAAGAATGAGGACAGAGGGTTGAGGATTGAGGATCAAGGTTTGAGGATTGAAGGCTGAGGTTTTAGGATTGACGATTGAGGATTGAGGTTTGGGGATTTAGGATTGAGGATTGGTGGTTGAGGATTGAGGATAGACGATTGAGGATTGACGATTGAGGATTGAGGATTGACGATTGAGGATTGAGGATTGAGCATTGAGGATTGAGTGTTGAGGATTGAAGATTGAGGATTGAGAATTGATGATTGAGGATTGAAGATTGAGGGCAGAGTATTGAAAACTGAGAATTGAAGATATTCTATTGAGGATTGAAAATTGAGGATTGAGGATTGAGGATTGAGGATTAAGGGTTGAGGATTGAAGTTTGAGGTTTGAGGATTGACGATTGTGGATTGAGGATTGGGGATTGAGGATTGAGGATTGATGGTTGAGGATTGAGAATTGAGGATTGATGATTGAGGGTTGAAAATTGAATATTGAGGATTGAAGATTGAGGATTGATGATTAAGGATTGAGGATGGAGGATGAGGGCTGAGGGTTGAGGATTGAGGTTTGGGGACTGAGGACTGAGGATTGAGGATTGAGAATTGAGGATTGAGGGTTGAGGATTGAAGATTGAGGATTGGGTATTGAGGATTGAAGAATGAGGATTGAGGATTGAGGATTGAGGATTGAGGATTGTAGATTGAGTATTGAGGATTGAAGATTGACGACTGAGGGTTGAGGATTGAGGATTGAGGATTAAGTATTGAGGATTGATTGTAGAGGTTTGAGGATTGAAGATGGAGGATTGAGTACTGAGGGTTGTCGATTGAGGTTTCAGAATCCAGGATTGTTAATTGAATATTGAGGATTGAGGATCGAGGTCTGAGGATTGAGGATTGAGTATTGAGGATTGAAGATTGAGGATTGAGGATTGAGGATTAAGGCTTGAGGACTGAGGATTGAGGATTGAATATTGAGGATTGAGAACTGATGACTGAGGATTGAGGATTGAGGATTGAGTATTGAGCATTGAGGAATGAATGTTGAGGATTGAAGATTGAGGATTGAGGATTGATGATTGATGATTGGGGATTGAGGATTGTGGATTGATGGCTGAGGATTGAGGATTGACATTTGAGGGTTGAGGATTGAGGATTGAGGATTGAGGATTGAGGATTGAGGATTGAGGATTGAGGATTGAGGATTGAGGATTTAGGATTGATGATTGAGGATTGAAGATTGAGGACAGAGTATTGAAAACTGAGAATTGAAGATATTCTATTGAGGATTGAAAATTGAGGATTGAGGATTGAGGATTGAGGATTAAGGGTTGATGATTGGAGTTTGAGGTTTGAGGATTGACGATTGTGGATTGAGGATTGTGGATTGAGGATTGAGGATTGATGGTTGAGGATTGAGGATTGACGATTGAGGATAGAGGATTGAGGATTGAGGATTGACGATTGAGGATTGAGGATTGAGGATTGAGGATTGAGGATTGAGGATTAAGCATTGAGGGTTGAGTTTTGAGTGTTGATGATTGAAGATTGAGGATTGAGAATGGATGATTGAGGATTGATGATTGAAGATTGAGGGTTGATTACTGAGTGTTGAGGGTTGATGACTCAGGGTTGAGGGTCGAGGATTGACGATTGAGGATTGAGGATTGAGGATTGAGGATTGAGCATTGAGGATTAAGGGTTGAGGAATGAAGATTGAGGATTGAGGATTGAGGATTGAGGATTGAGGATTGAGGATTGAGGATTGTGTATTAAAGATTGAGTATTGATCACTGAGGATTGAGGATTGAGGATTGAGGGTTGAGGATTGAGGGTTGACGATTGAATATTGAGGATTGAAGATTGAGTATTGATGATTAAGGATTGAGGATGGAGGATGAGGGCTGAGTGTTGAGGATTCAGGTTTGAGGACTGAGGACAGAGGATTGATGATTGAGAATTGAGGATTGAGGATTGAGGATTGAGGATTGAAAATTGAGTATTGAGGATTGAAGGTTGAGGATTGAGGATTGACGATTGAGGATTGTGGATTGAGGATTGAGGATTAAGGCTTGAGGACTGAGGATTGAGGATTGAATATTGAGGATTGAGAACTGATGACTGAGGATTGAGGATTGAGGATTGAGCATTGAATATTGAGGATTGATGTTTGAGGTCGGAGGGTTTAGGATTGATGATTGAGTACTGAAGATTGAGGATTGAGGATTGAGGATTGAGGATTGAGGATTGAGGATTGAGGATTGAGGATTGAGGATAGAGTATTGAGCATTGAGGGTTGAGTGTTGAGGATTGAAGATTGAGGATTGAGAATTGATGACTGAGGATTGAGGATTGAGGACTGAGGATTGATTACTGAGGGTTGAGGATTGAGGGTTGAGGATTGAGGAATGAGGATTGAAGATTGAGGATTGACTATTGATGATTGAAGATTGAGGACTGAGGATTGAGGAATGATGGGTGAGGTTTGAGTGCTGTGAGTTTATGATTGACAATTGAATATTGAGTGTTGAGGCTTGAGGACTGAGGATTGAGGATCGAGTATTGAGGATTGAGGATTGAGGATTGATGTTTGAGGACGGATGATTGAGGATTGAGGATTGGGGATTGAGGATTGAGGATAGAGTATTGAGCATTTAGGAATGAATGTTGAGGATTGAAGATTGAGGATTGAGGATTGATGATTGATGATTGGGGATTGAGGATTGAGGATTGATGGCCGAGGATTGAGGATTGACAATTGAGGATTGAGGATTGAGGATTGAGGATTGAGGATTGAGGATTGAGGATTGAGGATAGAGGATTGAGGACAGAGAATTGAGGATTGAAGATTGAGGATTGAGGATTGAAGATTGAGGATTGAGGATTGAGTATTGAGGGTTGACTACTGAGGGTTGAGGATTGAGGGTTGGGGATTGAGGATTGTGGATTGAAGATTGAGGATTGATGATTGATGATTGAGGATTGATGGTTGAGGATTGAGGAATGACGATTGAGGATTGAGGATTGAAGGTTGAGTGTCGTGTGCTGAGGATTGAGCATTGAGTATTAAAGACTGAGAATTGAGGATATTTTATTGAGGATTGAAAATTGAGGATTGAGGATTGTGGATTGAGGATTAAGTGTTGAGGATTGAAGGTTGAGGTTTGAGGATTGAGGATTGAAGATTGAGGATAGGCGATTGAGGGTTGTGGATTGACGGCTGAGGATTGAGGATTGACGACTGACGATTGAGGATTGACGATTGAGGACTGAGGATTGAGGACTGATGGCTGAGGTTTGAGGTTTGAGATTTGAGGATTGACAATTGAATATTGAGAATTGAGGCTTGATTACTTAGGATTGAGTATTGACGATTGAGGATTGAGGATAGAGGATTGAAAATTGAGGATTGAGGGTTGGGGATTGAAGATTGAGGATTGAGGGTTGAGGATTGAAGATTAAGGATTTAGGGTTGAGGATCGGGTTTTGAGATTTTATGTTTGAGTATTGGCATTTGAAGACTGTAGAATGTGGATTGACTAATGAAAACTGAGAACTGACGATATTCGACTGAGGATTTACAATTGAGGTTTGAGGATGGAGGATTGGGTATTGCAGGGTGAGAATTGAAGGTTCAGGATGGAGGATTGAGTATTGAGGATTGAGAATTGGGGATTGCGGGAAAAGGATTGAAGGTTGAGTATTGAGGATTGACGATTGAGGTTCGAGGATTGGAGATTGAGGATTGTGTATTCATGTTTCAAGATTGAGGATTGAGGTTGAAGTTTGAGGATTTAGGATTGATAATTGAGGACTGAGGATAGAGGACTGAAGGTTGAGGATTGAGGACTGTGGACTGAGGATTGAGGATTGAGGTTTGAGAATTGAGGATTGAGGATTGCGGATTGAGGATTGAGGATTGAGTATTGAGTGCCGAGGATTGAAGATTGAATATAGAGGTTTGAGGATTGTTGATTGATGATTGAGGACTGAGTGTTGAGGATAGAGTGTTGAGAATTGATGTACGGGAACTGAGATTTGAAGATTGTAGGTTGAGGGTCGAGTATTGAATACTGGGTATTGAGGATTTTCTATTGAGGGCTGAGAATTGAGGATTGAGGATTGAGGATTGAGGATTGAGGATTGATGATTTAGGATTGATGGTTGAGGATTGAGGATTGACGATTGAGGGTTGAGGATTGACGATTGAAGACTGAGGACTGAGGATTGAGTATTGAAGAATGAGGACAGAGGGTTGAGGATTGAGGATCAAGGTTTGAGGATTGAAGGCTGAGGTCTGAGGATTGACAATTGAGGATTGAGGATTGAGGATTGAGGATTGACGATTGAGGATTGAGGATTGAGGATTGAGGATTGAGGATTGAGGATTCAGCATTGAGGGTTGAGTATTGAGTGTTGATGATTGAAGATTGAGGATTGAGAATGGATGATTGAGGATTGATGATTGAAGATTGAGGGTTGACTACTGAGTGTTGAGGATTGATGACTCAGGGTTGAGGGTTGAGGATTGACGATTGAGGATTGAGGATTGAGGATTGAGGATTGAGGATTGAGCATTGAGGATTGAGTGTTGAGGATTGAAGATTGAGGATTGAGAATTGATGATTGAGGATTGAAGATTGAGGACAGAGTATTGAAAACTGAGAGTTGAGGATACTCTGTTGAGGATTCAGATTTGAGAATTGACGATTGAGGATTCAGGATTGAGTATTGATGGCTGCAGTTTGAGGATTGAAGATGAGGATTGAGGATCGAGGATGAAGGGTTGAGGATTGAGGGTTGAGGATTGAGGATTGAGGATTGAAGATTAAGGATTGAGGATAGATGATTGAAGATTCAGGACTGAGTGTTGAGAACAGAGTGACGAGGATTGATGTCTGTGAACTGAGATTTCATAATTGAAGGTTGAGGGTTGAGTATTGAAAACTGAGAATTGAGGATTTTCTATTGAGGATTCAGGCTCGAGGACTGAGGATTGAGGATTGAATATTGAGGATTGAGAATTAATGACTGAGGATTGAGGATCGAGGATTGAGCATTGATTATTGAGGATTGAGGTTTGAGGACGGAGGATTCTGGATTGAGGATTGGGGATTGAGATTTGAGGATTCAGGATTGATAATTGAGGATTGAGAATTGAGGATTCAGGATAGAGGACTGAAGGTTGAGGATTGAGGACTGTGGACTGAGGGTTGAGGATTGAGGTTTGAGAATTGAGGATTGAGGATTGCGGATTGAGGATTGAGGATTGAGTATTGAGTGTCGAGGATTGAAGATTGAATATAGAGGTTTGAGTATTGTTGATTTATGATTGAGGACTCAGTGTTGAGGATATAGTGTCGAGAATTGATGTTCGGGAACTGAGATTTGAAGATTGCAGGTTGAGGATTGAGTATTGAATAATGGGAATTGAGGATTTCCTATTGAGGGCTGAGAATTGAGGATTGAGGATTGAGGACTGAGGATTGAGGATTGAGTATAGAGGATTGAAGATTGAGGTTTGAGGATTGAGGATTGAGGATTGAGGCTTGAGGATTGAGGATTGAGGATTGAGGATTGGGGATTGAGGATTGAGGATTGAGGATTGAGGATAGAGGATTGAGCATTGAGGATTGACTGTTGAGGACTGAAGATTGAGGATTGAGAATTGATGATTGAGGGTTGAGGATTGATGACTGAGGGTTGAATACTGAGGGTTGAGGTTTAAGGGTTGAGGATTGAGTAATGAGGATTGAAGATTGAGTATTGATGATTGATGGTTGATGATTGAGGACTGAGGGTTGAGCACTGAGTGGTGAGGTTTGAGTGCTGTGAGTTTATGTTTGACAATTGAATATTGAGTGTTGAGGCTTGAGGTCTGAGGATTGAGGATTGAATATTGAGGATTGATAATTAATGACTGAGGATTGAGGATCGAGGATTGAGCATTAAATGTTGACGATTGAGGATTGAGGATTGAGGGTTGAGTATTGAGGATTGAGCATTGAGGATTGAGGGTAGAGAATTGAGGACGGAGGATTGAGGACTGTGGATTGAGGATTGAGGATTGAGGATTGATGACTGAAGATAATGAATTGAGATTTGATGATTGAAGATTGAGGACTGAGTGTTGAGATTAGAGTGTTGAGAATTGATGTACGGGAACTGAGATTTGAAGATTGTAGATTGAGGATCGAGTATTCAATACTGGGAATTGAGGATTTTCTGTTGAGGGCTGAGAATTGAGGATTGAGGATTGAGGATTGAGGATTTGGGATTGATGGTTGATGATTGAGGATTGACGATTGAGGATTGAGGATTGACGATTGAAGACTGAGGACTGAGGATTGAGTATTGAAGAATGAGGACAGAGGGTTGAGGATTGAGGATCAAGGTTTGAGGATTGAAGGCTGAGGTTTGAGGATTGACGATTGAGGATTGAGGTTTCGGGATTGAGGATTGAGGATTGGTGGTTGAGGATTGAGGATAGACGATTGAGGATTGACGATTGAGTATTGAGGATTGAGGATTGAGGGTCGAGGATTGAGCGTTGAGGATTGAGTGTTGAGGATTGAAGATTGAGGATTGAGAATTGATGATTGAGGATTGAAGATTGAGGACAGAGTATTGAAAACTGAGAATTGAAGATATTCTATTGAGGATTGAAAATTGAGGATTGAGGATTGAGGATTGAGGATTAAGGGTTGAGGATTGAAGTTTGAGGTTTGAGGATTGACGGTTGTGGATTGAGGATTGTGGATTGAGGATTGAGGATTGATGGTTGAGGATTGAGGATTGACGATTGAGGATTGAGGATTGAGGATTGAGGATTGACGATTGAGGATTGAGGATTGAGGATTGAGGATTGAGGATTGAGGATTGAGCATTGAGTGTTGAGTATTGAGTGTTGATGATTGAAGATTGAGGATTGAGAATGGATGATTGAGGATTGATGATTGAAGATTGAGGGTTGATTACTGAGTGTTGAGGATTGATGACTCAGGGTTGAGGGTTGAGGATTGACGATTGAGGATTGAGGATTGAGGATTGAGGATTGAGGATTGAGGATTAAGGGTTGAGGAATGAAGATTGAGGATTGGGTATTGAGGATTGAAGAATGAGGATTGAGGATTGAGGATTGAGGATTGAGGATTGAGGATTGAAGATTGAGTATTGAGGATTGAAGATTGACGATTGAGGATTGAGGATTGAGGATTGAGGATTGAAGATTGAGGATTGGGTATTGAGGACTGAACATTGAGGATTGTGGATTGAGGATTGAAGGTTGAATATTGATGAATGAAGATTAACGATTGAGGATTGAGGGTTGTGGATTGAGGACGAGGACTGAGGGTTGAGTATTGATACTTGAGGTCTGAGGATTGAGGATTGAGGATTGCGAATTGAGGATTGAAGATTGAAGATTGAGGATTGGGTATTGAGGATTGTAGAATGAGGATTGAGGATTGAGGATTGAGGATTGAGGATTGAGGATTGAAAATTGAGTATTGAGGATTGAAGATTGAGTTTTGAGTATTGAGGATTGAGGATTGAGGATTGAAGATTGAGTATTGAGGATCGAAGATTGAGGATTGAGGATTGAGGATTGAGGATTGAGGATTGAAGATTGAGGATTTAGGATTGGGGATTGAGGATTGAGCATTGAGGATTGAAGATTGAATATTGATGATTGAAGGTTGAGGATTGAGGATTCAGGGTTGTGGATTGAGGATTGAGGATTGAGGATTGAGGATTGAGGATTGAGGATTGAGGATTGAGGATTGAAGATTGAGGATTGAGGATTGAGTGTTGATTATTGAGGATTGAATGTTGTGGACTGAGGATTGATGACTGAAGATAATGAATTGAGATTTGATGATTGAAGATTGGGGACTGAGTGTTGAGGACAGAGTGTTGAGGATTGATGTCTCTGAACTGAGATTTGAAAATTAAAGATTGACGGTTGAGTATTGAAAACAGAGAATTGAGGATTTTCTATTGAGCATTGAGGATTGAGGATTGAGAATTAAGTATTGAGGATTGATGGGAGAGGTATGAGGATTGAAGATTGAGGATTGAGTACTGAGGGTTGTGGATTGAGGTTTCAGAATCCAGGATTGTTGATTGAATATTGAGGATTGAGGATAGAGGTCTGAGGATTGAGGATTGAGTATTGAGGATTGAAGATTGAGGATTGAGGATTCAGGATTAAGGCTTGAGGACTGAGGATTGAGGATTGAATATTGAGGATTGAGAACTGACGACTGAGGATTGAGGATTGAGGATTGAGTATTGAGCATTGAGGAATGAATGTTGAGGACTGAAGATTGAGGATTGAGGATTGAAGATTGAGGATTGGGGATTGAGTATTTAGGGTTGACTACTGAGGGTTGAGGATTGAGTGTTGGGGATTGAGGATTGAGGATTGAGTATTGAGTGTCGAGGATTGAAGATTGAATATAGAGGTTTGAGGATTGTTGATTGATGATTGAGGACTGAGTGTTGAGGATAGAGTGTTGAGAATTGATGTACGGGAACTGAGATTTGACGATTGTACGTTGAGGATCGAGTATTGAATACTGGGAATTGAGGATTTTCTATTGAGGGCTGAGAATTGAGGATTGAGGATTGAGGATTGAGGATTGAGGATTGAGGATTTGGGATTGATGGTTGATGATTGAGGATTGACGATTGAGGATTGAGGATTGACGATTGAAGACTGAGGACTGAGGACTGAGTATTGAAGAATGAGGACAGAGGGTTGAGGATTGAGGATCAAGGTTTGAGGATTGAAGGCTGAGGTTTTAGGATTGACGATTGAGGATTGAGGTTTGGGGATTTAGGATTGAGGATTGGTGGTTGAGGATTGAGGATAGACGATTGAGGATTGACGATTGAGGATTGAGGATTGACGATTGAGGATTGAGGATTGAGCATTGAGGATTGAGTGTTGAGGATTGAAGATTGAGGATTGAGAATTGATGATTGAGGATTGAAGATTGAGGGCAGAGTATTGAAAACTGAGAATTGAAGATATTCTATTGAGGATTGAAAATTGAGGATTGAGGATTGAGGATTGAGGATTAAGGGTTGAGGATTGAAGTTTGAGGTTTGAGGATTGACGATTGTGGATTGAGGATTGGGGATTGAGGATTGAGGATTGATGGTTGAGGATTGAGAATTGAGGATTGATGATTGAGGGTTGAAAATTGAATATTGAGGATTGAAGATTGAGGATTGATGATTAAGGATTGAGGATGGAGGATGAGGGCTGAGGGTTGAGGATTGAGGTTTGGGGACTGAGGACTGAGGATTGAGGATTGAGAATTGAGGATTGAGGGTTGAGGATTGAAGATTGAGGATTGGGTATTGAGGATTGAAGAATGAGGATTGAGGATTGAGGATTGAGGATTGAGGATTGTAGATTGAGTATTGAGGATTGAAGATTGACGACTGAGGGTTGAGGATTGAGGATTGAGGATTAAGTATTGAGGATTGATTGTAGAGGTTTGAGGATTGAAGATGGAGGATTGAGTACTGAGGGTTGTCGATTGAGGTTTCAGAATCCAGGATTGTTAATTGAATATTGAGGATTGAGGATCGAGGTCTGAGGATTGAGGATTGAGTATTGAGGATTGAAGATTGAGGATTGAGGATTGAGGATTAAGGCTTGAGGACTGAGGATTGAGGATTGAATATTGAGGATTGAGAACTGATGACTGAGGATTGAGGATTGAGGATTGAGTATTGAGCATTGAGGAATGAATGTTGAGGATTGAAGATTGAGGATTGAGGATTGATGATTGATGATTGGGGATTGAGGATTGTGGATTGATGGCTGAGGATTGAGGATTGACATTTGAGGGTTGAGGATTGAGGATTGAGGATTGAGGATTGAGGATTGAGGATTGAGGATTGAGGATTGAGGATTGAGGATTTAGGATTGATGATTGAGGATTGAAGATTGAGGACAGAGTATTGAAAACTGAGAATTGAAGATATTCTATTGAGGATTGAAAATTGAGGATTGAGGATTGAGGATTGAGGATTAAGGGTTGATGATTGGAGTTTGAGGTTTGAGGATTGACGATTGTGGATTGAGGATTGTGGATTGAGGATTGAGGATTGATGGTTGAGGATTGAGGGTTGAGGATTGAGGAATGAGGATTGAAGATTGAGGATTGACTATTGATGATTGAAGATTGAGGACTGAGGATTGAGGAATGATGGGTGAGGTTTGAGTGCTGTGAGTTTATGATTGACAATTGAATATTGAGTGTTGAGGCTTGAGGACTGAGGATTGAGGATCGAGTATTGAGGATTGAGGATTGAGGATTGATGTTTGAGGACGGATGATTGAGGATTGAGGATTGGGGATTGAGGATTGAGGATAGAGTATTGAGCATTTAGGAATGAATGTTGAGGATTGAAGATTGAGGATTGAGGATTGATGATTGATGATTGGGGATTGAGGATTGAGGATTGATGGCCGAGGATTGAGGATTGACAATTGAGGATTGAGGATTGAGGATTGAGGATTGAGGATTGAGGATTGAGGATTGAGGATAGAGGATTGAGGACAGAGAATTGAGGATTGAAGATTGAGGATTGAGGATTGAAGATTGAGGATTGAGGATTGAGTATTGAGGGTTGACTACTGAGGGTTGAGGATTGAGGGTTGGGGATTGAGGATTGTGGATTGAAGATTGAGGATTGATGATTGATGATTGAGGATTGATGGTTGAGGATTGAGGAATGACGATTGAGGATTGAGGATTGAAGGTTGAGTGTCGTGTGCTGAGGATTGAGCATTGAGTATTAAAGACTGAGAATTGAGGATATTTTATTGAGGATTGAAAATTGAGGATTGAGGATTGTGGATTGAGGATTAAGTGTTGAGGATTGAAGGTTGAGGTTTGAGGATTGAGGATTGAAGATTGAGGATAGGCGATTGAGGGTTGTGGATTGACGGCTGAGGATTGAGGATTGACGACTGACGATTGAGGATTGACGATTGAGGACTGAGGATTGAGGACTGATGGCTGAGGTTTGAGGTTTGAGATTTGAGGATTGACAATTGAATATTGAGAATTGAGGCTTGATTACTTAGGATTGAGTATTGACGATTGAGGATTGAGGATAGAGGATTGAAAATTGAGGATTGAGGGTTGGGGATTGAAGATTGAGGATTGAGGGTTGAGGATTGAAGATTAAGGATTTAGGGTTGAGGATCGGGTTTTGAGATTTTATGTTTGAGTATTGGCATTTGAAGACTGTAGAATGTGGATTGACTAATGAAAACTGAGAACTGACGATATTCGACTGAGGATTTACAATTGAGGTTTGAGGATGGAGGATTGGGTATTGCAGGGTGAGAATTGAAGGTTCAGGATGGAGGATTGAGTATTGAGGATTGAGAATTGGGGATTGCGGGAAAAGGATTGAAGGTTGAGTATTGAGGATTGACGATTGAGGTTCGAGGATTGGAGATTGAGGATTGTGTATTCATGTTTCAAGATTGAGGATTGAGGTTGAAGTTTGAGGATTTAGGATTGATAATTGAGGACTGAGGATAGAGGACTGAAGGTTGAGGATTGAGGACTGTGGACTGAGGATTGAGGATTGAGGTTTGAGAATTGAGGATTGAGGATTGCGGATTGAGGATTGAGGATTGAGTATTGAGTGCCGAGGATTGAAGATTGAATATAGAGGTTTGAGGATTGTTGATTGATGATTGAGGACTGAGTGTTGAGGATAGAGTGTTGAGAATTGATGTACGGGAACTGAGATTTGAAGATTGTAGGTTGAGGGTCGAGTATTGAATACTGGGTATTGAGGATTTTCTATTGAGGGCTGAGAATTGAGGATTGAGGATTGAGGATTGAGGATTGAGGATTGATGATTTAGGATTGATGGTTGAGGATTGAGGATTGACGATTGAGGGTTGAGGATTGACGATTGAAGACTGAGGACTGAGGATTGAGTATTGAAGAATGAGGACAGAGGGTTGAGGATTGAGGATCAAGGTTTGAGGATTGAAGGCTGAGGTCTGAGGATTGACAATTGAGGATTGAGGATTGAGGATTGAGGATTGACGATTGAGGATTGAGGATTGAGGATTGAGGATTGAGGATTGAGGATTCAGCATTGAGGGTTGAGTATTGAGTGTTGATGATTGAAGATTGAGGATTGAGAATGGATGATTGAGGATTGATGATTGAAGATTGAGGGTTGACTACTGAGTGTTGAGGATTGATGACTCAGGGTTGAGGGTTGAGGATTGACGATTGAGGATTGAGGATTGAGGATTGAGGATTGAGGATTGAGCATTGAGGATTGAGTGTTGAGGATTGAAGATTGAGGATTGAGAATTGATGATTGAGGATTGAAGATTGAGGACAGAGTATTGAAAACTGAGAGTTGAGGATACTCTGTTGAGGATTCAGATTTGAGAATTGACGATTGAGGATTCAGGATTGAGTATTGATGGCTGCAGTTTGAGGATTGAAGATGAGGATTGAGGATCGAGGATGAAGGGTTGAGGATTGAGGGTTGAGGATTGAGGATTGAGGATTGAAGATTAAGGATTGAGGATAGATGATTGAAGATTCAGGACTGAGTGTTGAGAACAGAGTGACGAGGATTGATGTCTGTGAACTGAGATTTCATAATTGAAGGTTGAGGGTTGAGTATTGAAAACTGAGAATTGAGGATTTTCTATTGAGGATTCAGGCTCGAGGACTGAGGATTGAGGATTGAATATTGAGGATTGAGAATTAATGACTGAGGATTGAGGATCGAGGATTGAGCATTGATTATTGAGGATTGAGGTTTGAGGACGGAGGATTCTGGATTGAGGATTGGGGATTGAGATTTGAGGATTCAGGATTGATAATTGAGGATTGAGAATTGAGGATTCAGGATAGAGGACTGAAGGTTGAGGATTGAGGACTGTGGACTGAGGGTTGAGGATTGAGGTTTGAGAATTGAGGATTGAGGATTGCGGATTGAGGATTGAGGATTGAGTATTGAGTGTCGAGGATTGAAGATTGAATATAGAGGTTTGAGTATTGTTGATTTATGATTGAGGACTCAGTGTTGAGGATATAGTGTCGAGAATTGATGTTCGGGAACTGAGATTTGAAGATTGCAGGTTGAGGATTGAGTATTGAATAATGGGAATTGAGGATTTCCTATTGAGGGCTGAGAATTGAGGATTGAGGATTGAGGACTGAGGATTGAGGATTGAGTATAGAGGATTGAAGATTGAGGTTTGAGGATTGAGGATTGAGGATTGAGGCTTGAGGATTGAGGATTGAGGATTGAGGATTGGGGATTGAGGATTGAGGATTGAGGATTGAGGATAGAGGATTGAGCATTGAGGATTGACTGTTGAGGACTGAAGATTGAGGATTGAGAATTGATGATTGAGGGTTGAGGATTGATGACTGAGGGTTGAATACTGAGGGTTGAGGTTTAAGGGTTGAGGATTGAGTAATGAGGATTGAAGATTGAGTATTGATGATTGATGGTTGATGATTGAGGACTGAGGGTTGAGCACTGAGTGGTGAGGTTTGAGTGCTGTGAGTTTATGTTTGACAATTGAATATTGAGTGTTGAGGCTTGAGGTCTGAGGATTGAGGATTGAATATTGAGGATTGATAATTAATGACTGAGGATTGAGGATCGAGGATTGAGCATTAAATGTTGACGATTGAGGATTGAGGATTGAGGGTTGAGTATTGAGGATTGAGCATTGAGGATTGAGGGTAGAGAATTGAGGACGGAGGATTGAGGACTGTGGATTGAGGATTGAGGATTGAGGATTGATGACTGAAGATAATGAATTGAGATTTGATGATTGAAGATTGAGGACTGAGTGTTGAGATTAGAGTGTTGAGAATTGATGTACGGGAACTGAGATTTGAAGATTGTAGATTGAGGATCGAGTATTCAATACTGGGAATTGAGGATTTTCTGTTGAGGGCTGAGAATTGAGGATTGAGGATTGAGGATTGAGGATTTGGGATTGATGGTTGATGATTGAGGATTGACGATTGAGGATTGAGGATTGACGATTGAAGACTGAGGACTGAGGATTGAGTATTGAAGAATGAGGACAGAGGGTTGAGGATTGAGGATCAAGGTTTGAGGATTGAAGGCTGAGGTTTGAGGATTGACGATTGAGGATTGAGGTTTCGGGATTGAGGATTGAGGATTGGTGGTTGAGGATTGAGGATAGACGATTGAGGATTGACGATTGAGTATTGAGGATTGAGGATTGAGGGTCGAGGATTGAGCGTTGAGGATTGAGTGTTGAGGATTGAAGATTGAGGATTGAGAATTGATGATTGAGGATTGAAGATTGAGGACAGAGTATTGAAAACTGAGAATTGAAGATATTCTATTGAGGATTGAAAATTGAGGATTGAGGATTGAGGATTGAGGATTAAGGGTTGAGGATTGAAGTTTGAGGTTTGAGGATTGACGGTTGTGGATTGAGGATTGTGGATTGAGGATTGAGGATTGATGGTTGAGGATTGAGGATTGACGATTGAGGATTGAGGATTGAGGATTGAGGATTGACGATTGAGGATTGAGGATTGAGGATTGAGGATTGAGGATTGAGGATTGAGCATTGAGTGTTGAGTATTGAGTGTTGATGATTGAAGATTGAGGATTGAGAATGGATGATTGAGGATTGATGATTGAAGATTGAGGGTTGATTACTGAGTGTTGAGGATTGATGACTCAGGGTTGAGGGTTGAGGATTGACGATTGAGGATTGAGGATTGAGGATTGAGGATTGAGGATTGAGGATTAAGGGTTGAGGAATGAAGATTGAGGATTGGGTATTGAGGATTGAAGAATGAGGATTGAGGATTGAGGATTGAGGATTGAGGATTGAGGATTGAAGATTGAGTATTGAGGATTGAAGATTGACGATTGAGGATTGAGGATTGAGGATTGAGGATTGAAGATTGAGGATTGGGTATTGAGGACTGAACATTGAGGATTGTGGATTGAGGATTGAAGGTTGAATATTGATGAATGAAGATTAACGATTGAGGATTGAGGGTTGTGGATTGAGGACGAGGACTGAGGGTTGAGTATTGATACTTGAGGTCTGAGGATTGAGGATTGAGGATTGCGAATTGAGGATTGAAGATTGAAGATTGAGGATTGGGTATTGAGGATTGTAGAATGAGGATTGAGGATTGAGGATTGAGGATTGAGGATTGAGGATTGAAAATTGAGTATTGAGGATTGAAGATTGAGTTTTGAGTATTGAGGATTGAGGATTGAGGATTGAAGATTGAGTATTGAGGATCGAAGATTGAGGATTGAGGATTGAGGATTGAGGATTGAGGATTGAAGATTGAGGATTTAGGATTGGGGATTGAGGATTGAGCATTGAGGATTGAAGATTGAATATTGATGATTGAAGGTTGAGGATTGAGGATTCAGGGTTGTGGATTGAGGATTGAGGATTGAGGATTGAGGATTGAGGATTGAGGATTGAGGATTGAGGATTGAAGATTGAGGATTGAGGATTGAGTGTTGATTATTGAGGATTGAATGTTGTGGACTGAGGATTGATGACTGAAGATAATGAATTGAGATTTGATGATTGAAGATTGGGGACTGAGTGTTGAGGACAGAGTGTTGAGGATTGATGTCTCTGAACTGAGATTTGAAAATTAAAGATTGACGGTTGAGTATTGAAAACAGAGAATTGAGGATTTTCTATTGAGCATTGAGGATTGAGGATTGAGAATTAAGTATTGAGGATTGATGGGAGAGGTATGAGGATTGAAGATTGAGGATTGAGTACTGAGGGTTGTGGATTGAGGTTTCAGAATCCAGGATTGTTGATTGAATATTGAGGATTGAGGATAGAGGTCTGAGGATTGAGGATTGAGTATTGAGGATTGAAGATTGAGGATTGAGGATTCAGGATTAAGGCTTGAGGACTGAGGATTGAGGATTGAATATTGAGGATTGAGAACTGACGACTGAGGATTGAGGATTGAGGATTGAGTATTGAGCATTGAGGAATGAATGTTGAGGACTGAAGATTGAGGATTGAGGATTGAAGATTGAGGATTGAGGATTGAGTATTTAGGGTTGACTACTGAGGGTTGAGGATTGAGTGTTGGGGATTGAGGATTGAGGATTGAGTATTGAGTGTCGAGGATTGAAGATTGAATATAGAGGTTTGAGGATTGTTGATTGATGATTGAGGACTGAGTGTTGAGGATAGAGTGTTGAGAATTGATGTACGGGAACTGAGATTTGACGATTGTACGTTGAGGATCGAGTATTGAATACTGGGAATTGAGGATTTTCTATTGAGGGCTGAGAATTGAGGATTGAGGATTGAGGATTGAGGATTGAGGATTGAGGATTTGGGATTGATGGTTGATGATTGAGGATTGACGATTGAGGATTGAGGATTGACGATTGAAGACTGAGGACTGAGGACTGAGTATTGAAGAATGAGGACAGAGGGTTGAGGATTGAGGATCAAGGTTTGAGGATTGAAGGCTGAGGTTTTAGGATTGACGATTGAGGATTGAGGTTTGGGGATTTAGGATTGAGGATTGGTGGTTGAGGATTGAGGATAGACGATTGAGGATTGACGATTGAGGATTGAGGATTGACGATTGAGGATTGAGGATTGAGCATTGAGGATTGAGTGTTGAGGATTGAAGATTGAGGATTGAGAATTGATGATTGAGGATTGAAGATTGAGGGCAGAGTATTGAAAACTGAGAATTGAAGATATTCTATTGAGGATTGAAAATTGAGGATTGAGGATTGAGGATTGAGGATTAAGGGTTGAGGATTGAAGTTTGAGGTTTGAGGATTGACGATTGTGGATTGAGGATTGGGGATTGAGGATTGAGGATTGATGGTTGAGGATTGAGAATTGAGGATTGATGATTGAGGGTTGAAAATTGAATATTGAGGATTGAAGATTGAGGATTGATGATTAAGGATTGAGGATGGAGGATGAGGGCTGAGGGTTGAGGATTGAGGTTTGGGGACTGAGGACTGAGGATTGAGGATTGAGAATTGAGGATTGAGGGTTGAGGATTGAAGATTGAGGATTGGGTATTGAGGATTGAAGAATGAGGATTGAGGATTGAGGATTGAGGATTGAGGATTGTAGATTGAGTATTGAGGATTGAAGATTGACGACTGAGGGTTGAGGATTGAGGATTGAGGATTAAGTATTGAGGATTGATTGTAGAGGTTTGAGGATTGAAGATGGAGGATTGAGTACTGAGGGTTGTCGATTGAGGTTTCAGAATCCAGGATTGTTAATTGAATATTGAGGATTGAGGATCGAGGTCTGAGGATTGAGGATTGAGTATTGAGGATTGAAGATTGAGGATTGAGGATTGAGGATTAAGGCTTGAGGACTGAGGATTGAGGATTGAATATTGAGGATTGAGAACTGATGACTGAGGATTGAGGATTGAGGATTGAGTATTGAGCATTGAGGAATGAATGTTGAGGATTGAAGATTGAGGATTGAGGATTGATGATTGATGATTGGGGATTGAGGATTGTGGATTGATGGCTGAGGATTGAGGATTGACATTTGAGGGTTGAGGATTGAGGATTGAGGATTGAGGATTGAGGATTGAGGATTGAGGATTGAGGATTGAGGATTGAGGATTTAGGATTGATGATTGAGGATTGAAGATTGAGGACAGAGTATTGAAAACTGAGAATTGAAGATATTCTATTGAGGATTGAAAATTGAGGATTGAGGATTGAGGATTGAGGATTAAGGGTTGATGATTGGAGTTTGAGGTTTGAGGATTGACGATTGTGGATTGAGGATTGTGGATTGAGGATTGAGGATTGATGGTTGAGGATTGAGGATTGACGATTGAGGATAGAGGATTGAGGATTGAGGATTGACGATTGAGGATTGAGGATTGAGGATTGAGGATTGAGGATTGAGGATTAAGCATTGAGGGTTGAGTTTTGAGTGTTGATGATTGAAGATTGAGGATTGAGAATGGATGATTGAGGATTGATGATTGAAGATTGAGGGTTGATTACTGAGTGTTGAGGGTTGATGACTCAGGGTTGAGGGTCGAGGATTGACGATTGAGGATTGAGGATTGAGGATTGAGGATTGAGCATTGAGGATTAAGGGTTGAGGAATGAAGATTGAGGATTGAGGATTGAGGATTGAGGATTGAGGATTGAGGATTGAGGATTGTGTATTAAAGATTGAGTATTGATCACTGAGGATTGAGGATTGAGGATTGAGGGTTGAGGATTGAGGGTTGACGATTGAATATTGAGGATTGAAGATTGAGTATTGATGATTAAGGATTGAGGATGGAGGATGAGGGCTGAGTGTTGAGGATTCAGGTTTGAGGACTGAGGACAGAGGATTGATGATTGAGAATTGAGGATTGAGGATTGAGGATTGAGGATTGAAAATTGAGTATTGAGGATTGAAGGTTGAGGATTGAGGATTGACGATTGAGGATTGTGGATTGAGGATTGAGGATTAAGGCTTGAGGACTGAGGATTGAGGATTGAATATTGAGGATTGAGAACTGATGACTGAGGATTGAGGATTGAGGATTGAGCATTGAATATTGAGGATTGATGTTTGAGGTCGGAGGGTTTAGGATTGATGATTGAGTACTGAAGATTGAGGATTGAGGATTGAGGATTGAGGATTGAGGATTGAGGATTGAGGATTGAGGATTGAGGATAGAGTATTGAGCATTGAGGGTTGAGTGTTGAGGATTGAAGATTGAGGATTGAGAATTGATGACTGAGGATTGAGGATTGAGGACTGAGGATTGATTACTGAGGGTTGAGGATTGAGGGTTGAGGATTGAGGAATGAGGATTGAAGATTGAGGATTGACTATTGATGATTGAAGATTGAGGACTGAGGATTGAGGAATGATGGGTGAGGTTTGAGTGCTGTGAGTTTATGATTGACAATTGAATATTGAGTGTTGAGGCTTGAGGACTGAGGATTGAGGATCGAGTATTGAGGATTGAGGATTGAGGATTGATGTTTGAGGACGGATGATTGAGGATTGAGGATTGGGGATTGAGGATTGAGGATAGAGTATTGAGCATTTAGGAATGAATGTTGAGGATTGAAGATTGAGGATTGAGGATTGATGATTGATGATTGGGGATTGAGGATTGAGGATTGATGGCCGAGGATTGAGGATTGACAATTGAGGATTGAGGATTGAGGATTGAGGATTGAGGATTGAGGATTGAGGATTGAGGATAGAGGATTGAGGACAGAGAATTGAGGATTGAAGATTGAGGATTGAGGATTGAAGATTGAGGATTGAGGATTGAGTATTGAGGGTTGACTACTGAGGGTTGAGGATTGAGGGTTGGGGATTGAGGATTGTGGATTGAAGATTGAGGATTGATGATTGATGATTGAGGATTGATGGTTGAGGATTGAGGAATGACGATTGAGGATTGAGGATTGAAGGTTGAGTGTCGTGTGCTGAGGATTGAGCATTGAGTATTAAAGACTGAGAATTGAGGATATTTTATTGAGGATTGAAAATTGAGGATTGAGGATTGTGGATTGAGGATTAAGTGTTGAGGATTGAAGGTTGAGGTTTGAGGATTGAGGATTGAAGATTGAGGATAGGCGATTGAGGGTTGTGGATTGACGGCTGAGGATTGAGGATTGACGACTGACGATTGAGGATTGACGATTGAGGACTGAGGATTGAGGACTGATGGCTGAGGTTTGAGGTTTGAGATTTGAGGATTGACAATTGAATATTGAGAATTGAGGCTTGATTACTTAGGATTGAGTATTGACGATTGAGGATTGAGGATAGAGGATTGAAAATTGAGGATTGAGGGTTGGGGATTGAAGATTGAGGATTGAGGGTTGAGGATTGAAGATTAAGGATTTAGGGTTGAGGATCGGGTTTTGAGATTTTATGTTTGAGTATTGGCATTTGAAGACTGTAGAATGTGGATTGACTAATGAAAACTGAGAACTGACGATATTCGACTGAGGATTTACAATTGAGGTTTGAGGATGGAGGATTGGGTATTGCAGGGTGAGAATTGAAGGTTCAGGATGGAGGATTGAGTATTGAGGATTGAGAATTGGGGATTGCGGGAAAAGGATTGAAGGTTGAGTATTGAGGATTGACGATTGAGGTTCGAGGATTGGAGATTGAGGATTGTGTATTCATGTTTCAAGATTGAGGATTGAGGTTGAAGTTTGAGGATTTAGGATTGATAATTGAGGACTGAGGATAGAGGACTGAAGGTTGAGGATTGAGGACTGTGGACTGAGGATTGAGGATTGAGGTTTGAGAATTGAGGATTGAGGATTGCGGATTGAGGATTGAGGATTGAGTATTGAGTGCCGAGGATTGAAGATTGAATATAGAGGTTTGAGGATTGTTGATTGATGATTGAGGACTGAGTGTTGAGGATAGAGTGTTGAGAATTGATGTACGGGAACTGAGATTTGAAGATTGTAGGTTGAGGGTCGAGTATTGAATACTGGGTATTGAGGATTTTCTATTGAGGGCTGAGAATTGAGGATTGAGGATTGAGGATTGAGGATTGAGGATTGATGATTTAGGATTGATGGTTGAGGATTGAGGATTGACGATTGAGGGTTGAGGATTGACGATTGAAGACTGAGGACTGAGGATTGAGTATTGAAGAATGAGGACAGAGGGTTGAGGATTGAGGATCAAGGTTTGAGGATTGAAGGCTGAGGTCTGAGGATTGACAATTGAGGATTGAGGATTGAGGATTGAGGATTGACGATTGAGGATTGAGGATTGAGGATTGAGGATTGAGGATTGAGGATTCAGCATTGAGGGTTGAGTATTGAGTGTTGATGATTGAAGATTGAGGATTGAGAATGGATGATTGAGGATTGATGATTGAAGATTGAGGGTTGACTACTGAGTGTTGAGGATTGATGACTCAGGGTTGAGGGTTGAGGATTGACGATTGAGGATTGAGGATTGAGGATTGAGGATTGAGGATTGAGCATTGAGGATTGAGTGTTGAGGATTGAAGATTGAGGATTGAGAATTGATGATTGAGGATTGAAGATTGAGGACAGAGTATTGAAAACTGAGAGTTGAGGATACTCTGTTGAGGATTCAGATTTGAGAATTGACGATTGAGGATTCAGGATTGAGTATTGATGGCTGCAGTTTGAGGATTGAAGATGAGGATTGAGGATCGAGGATGAAGGGTTGAGGATTGAGGGTTGAGGATTGAGGATTGAGGATTGAAGATTAAGGATTGAGGATAGATGATTGAAGATTCAGGACTGAGTGTTGAGAACAGAGTGACGAGGATTGATGTCTGTGAACTGAGATTTCATAATTGAAGGTTGAGGGTTGAGTATTGAAAACTGAGAATTGAGGATTTTCTATTGAGGATTCAGGCTCGAGGACTGAGGATTGAGGATTGAATATTGAGGATTGAGAATTAATGACTGAGGATTGAGGATCGAGGATTGAGCATTGATTATTGAGGATTGAGGTTTGAGGACGGAGGATTCTGGATTGAGGATTGGGGATTGAGATTTGAGGATTCAGGATTGATAATTGAGGATTGAGAATTGAGGATTCAGGATAGAGGACTGAAGGTTGAGGATTGAGGACTGTGGACTGAGGGTTGAGGATTGAGGTTTGAGAATTGAGGATTGAGGATTGCGGATTGAGGATTGAGGATTGAGTATTGAGTGTCGAGGATTGAAGATTGAATATAGAGGTTTGAGTATTGTTGATTTATGATTGAGGACTGAGTGTTGAGGATAGAGTGTCGAGAATTGATGTTCGGGAACTGAGATTTGAAGATTGCAGGTTGAGGATTGAGTATTGAATAATGGGAATTGAGGATTTCCTATTGAGGGCTGAGAATTGAGGATTGAGGATTGAGGACTGAGGATTGAGGATTGAGTATAGAGGATTGAAGATTGAGGTTTGAGGATTGAGGATTGAGGACTGAGGCTTGAGGATTGAGGATTGAGGATTGAGGATTGGGGATTGAGGATTGAGGATTGAGGATTGAGGATAGAGGATTGAGCATTGAGGATTGACTGTTGAGGATTGAAGATTGAGGATTGAGAATTGATGATTGAGGGTTGAGGATTGATGACTGAGGGTTGAATACTGAGGGTTGAGGTTTAAGGGTTGAGGATTGAGTAATGAGGATTGAAGATTGAGTATTGATGATTGATGGTTGATGATTGAGGACTGAGGGTTGAGCACTGAGTGGTGAGGTTTGAGTGCTGTGAGTTTATGTTTGACAATTGAATATTGAGTGTTGAGGCTTGAGGTCTGAGGATTGAGGATTGAATATTGAGGATTGATAATTAATGACTGAGGATTGAGGATCGAGGATTGAGCATTAAATGTTGAGGATTGAGGATTGAGGATTGAGGGTTGAGTATTGAGGATTGAGCATTGAGGATTGAGGGTAGAGAATTGAGGACGGAGGATTGAGGACTGTGGATTGAGGATTGAGGATTGAGGATTGATGACTGAAGATAATGAATTGAGATTTGATGATTGAAGATTGAGGACTGAGTGTTGAGGACAGAGTGTTGAGGATTGATGTCTGTGAACTGAGATTTGAAAATTAAAGATTGAGGGTTGAGTATTGAAAACAGAGAATTGAGGATTGAGTATTGAGGATTGAAGATTGAGGATTGAGGATTGAGGATTAAGGCTTGAGGAGTGAGGATTGAGGATTGAATATTGAGGATTGAGAACTGATGACTGAGGATTGAGGATTGAGGATTGAGTATTGAGCATTGAGGAATGAATGTTGAGGATTGAAGATTGAGGATTGAGGATTGATGATTGACGATTGGTGACTGAGGATTGAGGATTGATGGCTGAGGATTGAGGATTGACAATTGAGGATTGAGGATTGAGGATTGAGGATAGAGGATTGAGGATTGAGGATTGAGTATAGAGGATTGAGGACAGAGAATTGAGGATTGAAGTTTGAGGATTGAGGATTGAAGATTGAGGATTGAGGATTGAGTATTGAGGGTTGGCTACTGAGGGTTGAGGATTGAGTTTTGGGGATTGAGGATTGAGGATTGAGTATTGAGTGTCGAGGATTGAAGATTGAATATAGAGGTTTGAGGATTGTTGATTGATGATTGAGGACTGAGTGTTGAGGATAGAGTGTTGAGAATTGATGTACGGGAACTGAGATTTGAAGATTGTAGATTGAGGATCGAGTATTCAATACTGGGAATTGAGGATTTTCTGTTGAGGGCTGAGAATTGAGGATTGAGGATTGAGGATTGAGGATTTGGGATTGATGGTTGATGATTGAGGATTGACGATTGAGGATTGAGGATTGACGATTGAAGACTGAGGACTGAGGATTGAGTATTGAAGAATGAGGACAGAGGGTTGAGGATTGAGGATCAAGGTTTGAGGATTGAAGGCTGAGGTTTGAGGATTGACGATTGAGGATTGAGGTTTCGGGATTGAGGATTGAGGATTGGTGGTTGAGGATTGAGGATAGACGATTGAGGATTGACGATTGAGTATTGAGGATTGAGGATTGAGGGTCGAGGATTGAGCGTTGAGGATTGAATGTTGAGGATTGAAGATTGAGGATTGAGAATTGATGATTGAGGATTGAAGATTGAGGACAGAGTATTGAAAACTGAGAATTGAAGATATTCTATTGAGGATTGAAAATTGAGGATTGAGGATTGAGGATTGAGGATTAAGGGTTGAGGATTGAAGTTTGAGGTTTGAGGATTGACGGTTGTGGATTGAGGATTGTGGATTGAGGATTGAGGATTGATGGTTGAGGATTGAGGATTGACGATTGAGGATTGAGGATTGAGGATTGAGGATTGACGATTGAGGATTGAGGATTGAGGATTGAGGATTGAGGATTGAGGATTGAGCATTGAGTGTTGAGTATTGAGTGTTGATGATTGAAGATTGAGGATTGAGAATGGATGATTGAGGATTGATGATTGAAGATTGAGGGTTGATTACTGAGTGTTGAGGATTGATGACTCAGGGTTGAGGGCTGAGGATTGACGATTGAGGATTGAGGATTGAGGATTGAGGATTGAGGATTGAGGATTAAGGGTTGAGGAATGAAGATTGAGGATTGGGTATTGAGGATTGAAGAATGAGGATTGAGGATTGAGGATTGAGGATTGAGGATTGAGGATTGAAGATTGAGTATTGAGGATTGAAGATTGACGATTGAGGATTGAGGATTGAGGATTGAGGATTGAAGATTGAGGATTGGGTATTGAGGACTGAACATTGAGGATTGTGGATTGAGGATTGAAGGTTGAATATTGATGAATGAAGATTAACGATTGAGGATTGAGGGTTGTGGATTGAGGACGAGGACTGAGGGTTGAGTATTGATACTTGAGGTCTGAGGATTGAGGATTGAGGATTGCGAATTGAGGATTGAAGATTGAAGATTGAGGATTGGGTATTGAGGATTGTAGAATGAGGATTGAGGATTGAGGATTTAGGATTGAGGATTGAGGATTGAAAATTGAGTATTGAGGATTGAAGATTGAGTTTTGAGTATTGAGGATTGAGGATTGAGGATTGAAGATTGAGTATTGAGGATCGAAGATTGAGGATTGAGGATTGAGGATTGAGGATTGAGGATTGAAGATTGAGGATTTAGGATTGGGGATTGAGGATTGAGCATTGAGGATTGAAGATTGAATATTGATGATTGAAGATTGAGGATTGAGGATTGAGGGTTGTGGATTGAGGATTGAGGATTGAGGATTGAGGATTGAGGATTAAGGGTTGAGGAATGAGGATTGTGGATTGAGGATTGAGGATTGATGGTTGAGGATTGAGGATTGACGATTGAGGATAGAGGATTGAGGATTGAGGATTGACGATTGAGGATTGAGGATTGAGGATTGAGGATTGAGGATTGAGGATTAAGCATTGAGGGTTGAGTTTTGAGTGTTGATGATTGAAGATTGAGGATTGAGAATGGATGATTGAGGATTGATGATTGAAGATTGAGGGTTGATTACTGAGTGTTGAGGGTTGATGACTCAGGGTTGAGGGTCGAGGATTGACGATTGAGGATTGAGGATTGAGGATTGAGGATTGAGCATTGAGGATTAAGGGTTGAGGAATGAAGATTGAGGATTGAGGATTGAGGATTGAGGATTGAGGATTGAGGATTGAGGATTGTGTATTAAAGATTGAGTATTGATCACTGAGGATTGAGGATTGAGGATTGAGTGTTGAGGATTGAGGGTTGACGATTGAATATTGAGGATTGAAGATTGAGTATTGATGATTAAGGATTGAGGATGGAGGATGAGGGCTGAGTGTTGAGGATTCAGGTTTGAGGACTGAGGACAGAGGATTGAGGATTGAGAATTGAGGATTGAGGATTGAGGATTGAGGATTGAAAATTGAGTATTGAGGATTGAAGGTTGAGGATTGAGGATTGACGATTGAGGATTGTGGATTGAGGATTGAGGATTAAGGCTTGAGGACTGAGGATTGAGGATTGAATATTGAGGATTGAGAACTGATGACTGAGGATTGAGGATTGAGGATTGAGCATTGAATATTGAGGATTGATGTTTGAGGTCGGAGGGTTTAGGATTGATGATTGAGTACTGAAGATTGAGGATTGAGGATTGAGGATTGAGGATTGAGGATTGAGGATTGAGGATTGAGGATTGAGGATAGAGTATTGAGCATTGAGGGTTGAGTGTTGAGGATTGAAGATTGAGGATTGAGAATTGATGACTGAGGATTGAGGATTGAGGACTGAGGATTGATTACTGAGGGTTGAGGATTGAGGGTTGAGGATTGAGGAATGAGGATTGAAGATTGAGGATTGACTATTGATGATTGAAGATTGAGGACTGAGGATTGAGGAATGATGGGTGAGGTTTGAGTGCTGTGAGTTTATGATTGACAATTGAATATTGAGTGTTGAGGCTTGAGGACTGAGGATTGAGGATCGAGTATTGAGGATTGAGGATTGAGGATTGATGTTTGAGGACGGATGATTGAGGATTGAGGATTGGGGATTGAGGATTGAGGATAGAGTATTGAGCATTTAGGAATGAATGTTGAGGATTGAAGATTGAGGATTGAGGATTGATGATTGATGATTGGGGATTGAGGATTGAGGATTGATGGCCGAGGATTGAGGATTGACAATTGAGGATTGAGGATTGAGGATTGAGGATTGAGGATTGAGGATTGAGGATTGAGGATAGAGGATTGAGGACAGAGAATTGAGGATTGAAGATTGAGGATTGAGGATTGAAGATTGAGGATTGAGGATTGAGTATTGAGGGTTGACTACTGAGGGTTGAGGATTGAGGGTTGGGGATTGAGGATTGTGGATTGAAGATTGAGGATTGATGATTGATGATTGAGGATTGATGGTTGAGGATTGAGGAATGACGATTGAGGATTGAGGATTGAAGATTGAGTGTCGTGTGCTGAGGATTGAGCATTGAGTATTAAAGACTGAGAATTGAGGATATTTTATTGAGGATTGAAAATTGAGGATTGAGGATTGTGGATTGAGGATTAAGTGTTGAGGATTGAAGGTTGAGGTTTGAGGATTGAGGATTGAAGATTGAGGATAGGCGATTGAGGGTTGTGGATTGACGGCTGAGGATTGAGGATTGACGACTGACGATTGAGGATTGACGATTGAGGACTGAGGATTGAGGACTGATGGCTGAGGTTTGAGGTTTGAGATTTGAGGATTGACAATTGAATATTGAGAATTGAGGCTTGATTACTTAGGATTGAGTATTGACGATTGAGGATTGAGGATAGAGGATTGAAAATTGAGGATTGAGGGTTGGGGATTGAAGATTGAGGATTGAGGGTTGAGGATTGAAGATTAAGGATTTAGGGTTGAGGATCGGGTTTTGAGATTTTATGTTTGAGTATTGGCATTTGAAGACTGTAGAATGTGGATTGACTAATGAAAACTGAGAACTGACGATATTCGACTGAGGATTTACAATTGAGGTTTGAGGATGGAGGATTGGGTATTGCAGGGTGAGAATTGAAGGTTCAGGATGGAGGATTGAGTATTGAGGATTGAGAATTGGGGATTGCGGGAAAAGGATTGAAGGTTGAGTATTGAGGATTGACGATTGAGGTTCGAGGATTGGAGATTGAGGATTGTGTATTCATGTTTCAAGATTGAGGATTGAGGTTGAAGTTTGAGGATTTAGGATTGATAATTGAGGACTGAGAATAGAGGACTGAAGGTTGAGGATTGAGGACTGTGGACTGAGGATTGAGGATTGAGGTTTGAGAATTGAGGATTGAGGATTGCGGATTGAGGATTGAGGATTGAGTATTGAGTGCCGAGGATTGAAGATTGAATATAGAGGTTTGAGGATTGTTGATTGATGATTGAGGACTGAGTGTTGAGGATAGAGTGTTGAGAATTGATGTACGGGAACTGAGATTTGAAGATTGTAGGTTGAGGGTCGAGTATTGAATACTGGGTATTGAGGATTTTCTATTGAGGGCTGAGAATTGAGGATTGAGGATTGAGGATTGAGGATTGAGGATTGATGATTTAGGATTGATGGTTGAGGATTGAGGATTGACGATTGAGGGTTGAGGATTGACGATTGAAGACTGAGGACTGAGGATTGAGTATTGAAGAATGAGGACAGAGGGTTGAGGATTGAGGATCAAGGTTTGAGGATTGAAGGCTGAGGTTTGAGGATTGACAATTGAGGATTGAGGATTGAGGATTGAGGATTGACGATTGAGGATTGAGGATTGAGGATTGAGGATTGAGGATTGAGGATTCAGCATTGAGGGTTGAGTATTGAGTGTTGATGATTGAAGATTGAGGATTGAGAATGGATGATTGAGGATTGATGATTGAAGATTGAGGGTTGACTACTGAGTGTTGAGGATTGATGACTCAGGGTTGAGGGTTGAGGATTGACGATTGAGGATTGAGGATTGAGGATTGAGGATTGAGGATTGAGCATTGAGGATTGAGTGTTGAGGATTGAAGATTGAGGATTGAGAATTGATGATTGAGGATTGAAGATTGAGGACAGAGTATTGAAAACTGAGAGTTGAGGATACTCTGTTGAGGATTCAGATTTGAGAATTGACGATTGAGGATTCAGGATTGAGTATTGATGGCTGCAGTTTGAGGATTGAAGATGAGGATTGAGGATCGAGGATGAAGGGTTGAGGATTGAGGGTTGAGGATTGAGGATTGAGGATTGAAGATTAAGGATTGAGGATAGATGATTGAAGATTCAGGACTGAGTGTTGAGAACAGAGTGACGAGGATTGATGTCTGTGAACTGAGATTTCATAATTGAAGGTTGAGGGTTGAGTATTGAAAACTGAGAATTGAGGATTTTCTATTGAGGATTCAGGCTCGAGGACTGAGGATTGAGGATTGAATATTGAGGATTGAGAATTAATGACTGAGGATTGAGGATCGAGGATTGAGCATTGATTATTGAGGATTGAGGTTTGAGGACGGAGGATTCTGGATTGAGGATTGGGGATTGAGATTTGAGGATTCAGGATTGATAATTGAGGATTGAGAATTGAGGATTCAGGATAGAGGACTGAAGGTTGAGGATTGAGGACTGTGGACTGAGGGTTGAGGATTGAGGTTTGAGAATTGAGGATTGAGGATTGCGGATTGAGGATTGAGGATTGAGTATTGAGTGTCGAGGATTGAAGATTGAATATAGAGGTTTGAGTATTGTTGATTTATGATTGAGGACTGAGTGTTGAGGATAGAGTGTCGAGAATTGATGTTCGGGAACTGAGATTTGAAGATTGCAGGTTGAGGATTGAGTATTGAATAATGGGAATTGAGGATTTCCTATTGAGGGCTGAGAATTGAGGATTGAGGATTGAGGACTGAGGATTGAGGATTGAGTATAGAGGATTGAAGATTGAGGTTTGAGGATTGAGGATTGAGGACTGAGGCTTGAGGATTGAGGATTGAGGATTGAGGATTGGGGATTGAGGATTGAGGATTGAGGATTGAGGATAGAGGATTGAGCATTGAGGATTGACTGTTGAGGATTGAAGATTGAGGATTGAGAATTGATGATTGAGGGTTGAGGATTGATGACTGAGGGTTGAATACTGAGGGTTGAGGTTTAAGGGTTGAGGATTGAGTAATGAGGATTGAAGATTGAGTATTGATGATTGATGGTTGATGATTGAGGACTGAGGGTTGAGCACTGAGTGGTGAGGTTTGAGTGCTGTGAGTTTATGTTTGACAATTGAATATTGAGTGTTGAGGCTTGAGGTCTGAGGATTGAGGATTGAATATTGAGGATTGATAATTAATGACTGAGGATTGAGGATCGAGGATTGAGCATTAAATGTTGAGGATTGAGGATTGAGGATTGAGGGTTGAGTATTGAGGATTGAGCATTGAGGATTGAGGGTAGAGAATTGAGGACGGAGGATTGAGGACTGTGGATTGAGGATTGAGGATTGAGGATTGATGACTGAAGATAATGAATTGAGATTTGATGATTGAAGATTGAGGACTGAGTGTTGAGGACAGAGTGTTGAGGATTGATGTCTGTGAACTGAGATTTGAAAATTAAAGATTGAGGGTTGAGTATTGAAAACAGAGAATTGAGGATTGAGTATTGAGGATTGAAGATTGAGGATTGAGGATTGAGGATTAAGGCTTGAGGACTGAGGATTGAGGATTGAATATTGAGGATTGAGAACTGATGACTGAGGATTGAGGATTGAGGATTGAGTATTGAGCATTGAGGAATGAATGTTGAGGATTGAAGATTGAGGATTGAGGATTGATGATTGACGATTGGTGACTGAGGATTGAGGATTGATGGCTGAGGATTGAGGATTGACAATTGAGGATTGAGGATTGAGGATTGAGGATAGAGGATTGAGGATTGAGGATTGAGTATAGAGGATTGAGGACAGAGAATTGAGGATTGAAGATTGAGGATTGAGGATTGAAGATTGAGGATTGAGGATTGAGTATTGAGGGTTGGCTACTGAGGGTTGAGGATTGAGTTTTGGGGATTGAGGATTGAGGATTGAGTATTGAGTGTCGAGGATTGAAGATTGAATATAGAGGTTTGAGGATTGTTGATTGATGATTGAGGACTGAGTGTTGAGGATAGAGTGTTGAGAATTGATGTACGGGAACTGAGATTTGAAGATTGTAGATTGAGGATCGAGTATTCAATACTGGGAATTGAGGATTTTCTGTTGAGGGCTGAGAATTGAGGATTGACGATTGAGGATTGAGGATTTGGGATTGATGGTTGATGATTGAGGATTGACGATTGAGGATTGAGGATTGACGATTGAAGACTGAGGACTGAGGATTGAGTATTGAAGAATGAGGACAGAGGGTTGAGGATTGAGGATCAAGGTTTGAGGATTGAAGGCTGAGGTTTGAGGATTGACGATTGAGGATTGAGGTTTCGGGATTGAGGATTGAGGATTGGTGGTTGAGGATTGAGGATAGACGATTGAGGATTGACGATTGAGTATTGAGGATTGAGGATTGAGGGTCGAGGATTGAGCGTTGAGGATTGAATGTTGAGGATTGAAGATTGAGGATTGAGAATTGATGATTGAGGATTGAAGATTGAGGACAGAGTATTGAAAACTGAGAATTGAAGATATTCTATTGAGGATTGAAAATTGAGGATTGAGGATTGAGGATTGAGGATTAAGGGTTGAGGATTGAAGTTTGAGGTTTGAGGATTGACGGTTGTGGATTGAGGATTGTGGATTGAGGATTGAGGATTGATGGTTGAGGATTGAGGATTGACGATTGAGGATTGAGGATTGAGGATTGAGGATTGACGATTGAGGATTGAGGATTGAGGATTGAGGATTGAGGATTGAGGATTGAGCATTGAGTGTTGAGTATTGAGTGTTGATGATTGAAGATTGAGGATTGAGAATGGATGATTGAGGATTGATGATTGAAGATTGAGGGTTGATTACTGAGTGTTGAGGATTGATGACTCAGGGTTGAGGGTTGAGGATTGACGATTGAGGATTGAGGATTGAGGATTGAGGATTGAGGATTGAGGATTAAGGGTTGAGGAATGAAGATTGAGGATTGGGTATTGAGGATTGAAGAATGAGGATTGAGGATTGAGGATTGAGGATTGAGGATTGAGGATTGAAGATTGAGTATTGAGGATTGAAGATTGACGATTGAGGATTGAGGATTGAGGATTGAGGATTGAAGATTGAGGATTGGGTATTGAGGACTGAACATTGAGGATTGTGGATTGAGGATTGAAGGTTGAATATTGATGAATGAAGATTAACGATTGAGGATTGAGGGTTGTGGATTGAGGACGAGGACTGAGGGTTGAGTATTGATACTTGAGGTCTGAGGATTGAGGATTGAGGATTGCGAATTGAGGATTGAAGATTGAAGATTGAGGATTGGGTATTGAGGATTGTAGAATGAGGATTGAGGATTGAGGATTGAGGATTGAGGATTGAGGATTGAAAATTGAGTATTGAGGATTGAAGATTGAGTTTTGAGTATTGAGGATTGAGGATTGAGGATTGAAGATTGAGTATTGAGGATCGAAGATTGAGGATTGAGGATTGAGGATTGAGGATTGAGGATTGAAGATTGAGGATTTAGGATTGGGGATTGAGGATTGAGCATTGAGGATTGAAGATTGAATATTGATGATTGAAGATTGAGGATTGAGGATTGAGGGTTGTGGATTGAGGATTGAGGATTGAGGATTGAGGATTGAGGATTGAGGATTGAGGATTGAGGATTGAGGATTGAGGATTGAGGATTGAGTGTTGATTATTGAGGATTGAATGTTGTGGACTGAGGATTGATGACTGAAGATAATGAATTGAGATTTGATGATTGAAGATTGGGGACTGAGTGTTGAGGACAGAGTGTTGAGGATTGATGTCTCTGAACTGAGATTTGAAAATTAAAGATTGACGGTTGAGTATTGAAAACAGAGAATTGAGGATTTTCTATTGAGCATTGAGGATTGAGGATTGAGAATTAAGTATTGAGGATTGATGGTAGAGGTATGAGGATTGAAGATTGAGGATTGAGTACTGAGGGTTGTGGATTGAGGTTTCAGAATCCAGGATTGTTGATTGAATATTGAGGATTGAGGATAGAGGTCTGAGGATTGAGGATTGAGTATTGAGGATTGAAGATTGAGGATTGAGGATTCAGGATTAAGGCTTGAGGACTGAGGATTGAGGATTGAATATTGAGGATTGAGAACTGATGACTGAGGATTGAGGATTGAGGATTGAGTATTGAGCATTGAGGAATGAATGTTGAGGACTGAAGATTGAGGATTGAGGATTGAAGATTGAGGATTGAGGATTGAGTATTGAGGGTTGACTACTGAGGGTTGAGGATTGAGTGTTGGGGATTGAGGATTGAGGATTGAGTATTGAGTGTCGAGGATTGAAGATTGAATATAGAGGTTTGAGGATTGTTGATTGATGATTGAGGACTGAGTGTTGAGGATAGAGTGTTGAGAATTGATGTACGGGAACTGAGATTTGACGATTGTACGTTGAGGATCGAGTATTGAATACTGGGAATTGAGGATTTTCTATTGAGGGCTGAGAATTGAGGATTGAGGATTGAGGATTGAGGATTGAGGATTGAGGATTTGGGATTGATGGTTGATGATTGAGGATTGACGATTGAGGATTGAGGATTGACGATTGAAGACTGAGGACTGATGACTGAGTATTGAAGAATGAGGACAGAGGGTTGAGGATTGAGGATCAAGGTTTGAGGATTGAAGGCTGAGGTTTTAGGATTGACGATTGAGGATTGAGGTTTGGGGATTTAGGATTGAGGATTGGTGGTTGAGGATTGAGGATAGACGATTGAGGATTGAGGATAGACGATTGAGAATTGACGATTGAGGATTGAGGATTGACGATTGAGGATTGAGGATTGAGCATTGAGGATTGAGTGTTGAGGATTGAAGATTGAGGATTGAGAATTGATGATTGAGGATTGAAGATTGAGGACAGAGTATTGAAAACTGAGTATTGAAGATATTCTATTGAGGATTGAAAATTGAGGATTGAGGATTGGGGATTGAGGATTAAGGGTTGAGGATTGAAGTTTGAGGTTTGAGGATTGACGATTGTGGATTGAGGATTGTGGACTGAGGATTGAGGACTGAGGATTGAGGATGAGGGCTGATGGTCGGGGATTGAGGTTTGACGGCTGAGGACTGAGGATTGAGGATTGAGAATTAAGTATTGTTGATAGAGGATTGAAGATTGAGGATTGGGTATTGAGGATTGAAGAATGAGGATTGAGGATTGAGGATTGAGGATTGAGGGTTGAGGATCTAGGATTGGAGATTGATTATTGAGGATTGAAGATTGAGGATTGATGATTGAGGATTTAGAATTGAGAATTGAGGATGAGGTCTGAGGGCTGATGATTGAGGTTTGAGAAATGAGGATTGAGGATTGAGGATTGAGAATCGAAGATTGAGTATTGAGAATTGAGGATTGAGGATTGAGGATTGAGGATTGAGAATTGAGGATGAGGACTGAGGGTTGAGAATTGAGGTTTGAGAAATGAGGATTGAGGATTGAGGATTGAGGATTGAGGGTTGAGGATCGATGATTGAGTATTGAAGATTGAGTATTGATCACTGAGGATTGAGGATTGAGGATTGAGGATTGAGGATTGAGGATTGAGGATTGAAGATTGAATATTGAGGATTCAAGATTGAGGATTGAGGATTGAGTGTTGAGGATGGAGGATGAGGGCCGAGGGTTCAGGATTGATGTTTGAGGTCTGAGGACTGAGGATTGAGGATCGAGAGTCGAGGATTGAGGATTGAGGATTGAGGATTGAGGATTGAGAATTGAGGATTGATGATTGAGGGTTGAAAATTGAATATTGAGGATTGAAGATTGAGGATTGATGATTAAGGATTGAGGATGGAGGATGAGGGCTGAGGGTTGAGGATTGAGGTTTGGGGACTGAGGACTGAGGATTGAGGATTGAGAATTGAGGATTGAGGGTTGAGGATTGAAGATTGAGGATTGAGGATTGACAATTGAAGACTGAGGACTGAGGATTGAGTATTGAAGAATGAGGACAGAGGGTTGAGGATTGAGGATCAAGGTTTGAGGATTGAAGGCTGAGGTTTGAGGATTGACGATTGAGGATTGAGGTTTGGGGATTGAGGATTGAGGATTGGTGGTTGAGGATTGAGGATAGACGATTGAGGATTGACGATTGAGGATTGAGAATTGAGGATTGAGGATTGAGGATTGAGCATTGAGGATTGAGTGTTGAGGATTGAAGATTGAGGATTGAGAATTGATGATTGAGGATTGAAGATTGAGGGCAGAGTATTGAAAACTGAGAATTGAAGATATTCTATTGAGGATTGAAAATTGAGGATTGAGGATTGAGGATTGAGGATTAAGGGTTGAGGATTGAAGTTTGAGGTTTGAGGATTGACGATTGTGGATTGAGGATTGGGGATTGAGGATTGAGGATTGATGGTTGAGGATTGAGGATTGACGATTGAGGATTGAGGATTGAGGATTGTGGATTGAAGATTGAGGATTGAGGATTGAGGATTGAGGATTGAGGATTGAGGATTGAGCATTGAGGGTTGAGTATTGAGTGTTGATGATTGAAGATTGAGGATTGAGAATGGATGATTGAGGATTGATGATTGAAGATTGAGGGTTGATTACTGAGTGTCGAGGATTGATCACTCAGGGTTGAGGGTTGAGGATTGACGATTGAGGATTGAGGATTGAGGATTGAGGATCGAGGATTGAGCATTGAGGATTGAGTGTTGAGGATTGAAGATTGAGGATTGAGAGTTGATGATTGAGGATTGAAGATTGAGGACAGAGTATTGAAAACTGAGAGTTGAGGATATTCTGTTGAGGATTGAGATTTGAGAATTGACGATTGAGGATTCAGGATTGAGTATTGATGGCTGCAGTTTGAGGATTGAAGATGAGCATTGAGGATCGAAGATGGAGGGTTGAGGATTGAGGGTTGAGGTTTGAGGATTGACGATTGAGGATTGAGGACTGAGGGTTGAGGATTGAGGTTTCAGAATTCAGGATTGGTAATTGAATATTGACGATTGAGGCTCGAGGACTGAGGATTGAGGATTGAGTATAGAGGATTGAAGATTGAGGTTTGAGGATTGAGGATTGAGGATTGAGGATTGAGGATTGAGGATTGAGGATTGAGGATTGAGGATTGAGGATTGAGGATTGAGGATTGAGAATAGAGGATTGAGCATTGAGGATTGACTGTTGAGGATTGAAGATTGAGGATTGAGAATTGATGATTGAGGGTTGAGGATTGATGACTGAGGGTTGAATACTGAGGGTTGAGGTTTAAGGGTTGAGGATTGAGTAATGAGGATTGAAGATTGAGTATTGATGATTGATGGTTGATCATTGAGGACTGAGGATTGAGGACTGAGGGGTGAGGTTTGAGTGCTGTGAGTTTATGATTGACAATTGAATATTGAGTGTTGAGGCTTGAGGTCTGAGGATTGAGGATTGAATATTGAGGATTGATAATTAATGACTGAGGATTGAGGATCGAGGATTGAGCATTAAATGTTGAGGATTGAGGATTGAGGATTGAGGGTTGAGTATTGAGGATTGAGCATTGAGGATGGAGGGTAGAGAATTGAGGACGGTGGATTGAGGACTGTGGATTGAGGATTGAGGATTGAGGATTGAGGATTGAGGATTGAGGATTGAGGATTGAGGATTGAGGATTGAGGATTGAGGATTGAGTGTTGATTATTGAGGATTGAATGTTGTGGACTGAGGATTGATGACTGAAGATAATGAATTGAGATTTGATGATTGAAGATTGAGGACTGAGTGTTGAGGACAGAGTGCTGAGGATTGATGTCTGTGAACTGAGATTTGAAAATTAAAGATTGATGGTTGAGTATTGAAGACAGAGAATTGAGGATTTTCTATTGAGCATTGAGGATTGAGGATTGAGGATTAAGTATTGGGGATTGATGGTAGAGGTTTGAGGATTGAAGCTTGAGGATTGAGTACTGAGGGTTGTGGATTGAGGTTTCAGAATCCAGGATTGTTAATTGAATATTGAGGATTGAGGATCGAGGTCTCAGGATTGAGGATTGAGTATTGAGGATTGAAGATTGATGATTGAGGATTGAGGATTAAGGCTTGAGGACTGAGGATTGAGGATTGAATATTGAGGATTGAGGTCTGATGACTGAGGATTGAGGATTGAGGATTGAGTATTGAGCATTGAGGAATGAATGTCGAGGATTGAAGATTGAATATAGAGGTTTGAGGATTGTTGATTGATGATTGAGGACTGAGTGTTGAGGATAGAGTGTTGAGAATTGATGTACGGGAACTGAGATTTGAAGATTGTAGGTTGAGGATCGAGTATTGAATACTGGGAACTGAGGATTTTCTATTGAGCGCTGAGAATTGAGGATTGAGGATTGAGGATTGAGGATTGAGGATTGAGGATTTAGGATTGATGGTTGATGATTGAGGATTGACGATTGGGGATTGAGGATTGACGATTGAAGACTGAGGACTGAGGATTGAGTATTGAAGAATGAGGACAGAGGGTTGAGGATTGAGGATCAATGTTTGAGGATTGAAGGCTGAGGTTTGTGGATTGACGATTGAGGATTGATGATTGGTGATTGAGGATTGAGGATTGATGGCTGAGGATTGAGGATTGACAATTGAGTATTGAGGATTGAGGATTGAGGGTAGAGGATTGAGGATTGAGGATTGAGTATAGAGGATTGAGGACAGAGAATTGAGGATTGAAGATTGAGGATTGAGGATTGAAGATTGAGGATTGAGGATTGAGTATTGAGGGTTGGCTACTGAGGGTTGAGGATTGAGTTTTGGGGATTGAGGATTGAGGATTGAGTATTGAGTGTCGAGGATTGAAGATTGAATATAGAGGTTTGAGGATTGTTGATTGATGATTGAGGACTGAGTGTTGAGGATAGAGTATTGAGAATTGATGTACGGGAACAGAGATTTGAAGATTGTAGATTGAGGATCGAGTATTCAATACTGGGAATTGAGGATTTTCTGTTGAGGGCTGAGAATTGAGGATTGAGGATTGAGGATTGAGGATTTGGGATTGATGGTTGATGATTGAGGATTGACGATTGAGGATTGAGGATTGACGATTGAAGACTGAGGACTGAGGATTGAGTATTGAAGAATGAGGACAGAGGGTTGAGGATTGAGGATCAAGGTTTGAGGATTGAAGGCTGAGGTTTGAGGATTGACGATTGAGGATTGAGGTTTCGGGAATGAGGATTGAGGATTGGTGGTTGAGGATTGAGGATAGACGATTGAGGATTCACGATTGAGGATTGAGGATTGAGGATTGAGGGTCGAGGATTGAGCGTTGAGGATTGAGTGTTGAGGATTGAAGATTGAGGATTGAGAATTGATGATTGAGGATTGAAGACTGAGGACAGAGTATTGAAAACTGAGAATTGAAGATATTCTATTGAGGATTGAAAATTGAGGATTGAGGATTGAGGATTGAGGATTAAGGGTTGATGATTGAAGTTTGAGGTTTGAGGATTGACGGTTGTGGATTGAGGATTGTGGATTGAGGATTGAGGATTGATGGTTGAGGATTGAGAATTGACGATTGAGGATTGAGGATTGAGGATTGAGGATTGACGATTGAGGATTGAGGATTGAGGATTGAGGATTGAGGATTGAGGATTGAGCATTGAGTGTTGAGTATTGAGTGTTGATGATTGAAGATTGAGGATTGAGAATGGATGATTGAGGATTGATGATTGAAGATTGAGGGTTGATTACTGAGTGTTGAGGATTGATGACTCAGGGTTGAGGGTTGAGGATTGACGATTGAGGATTGAGGATTGAGGATTGAGGATTGAGGATTGAGGATTAAGGGTTGAGGATTGAAGATTGAGGATTGGGTATTGAGGATTGAAGAATGAGGATTGAGGATTGAGGATTGAGGATTGAGGATTGAGGATTGAAGATTGAGTATTGAGGATTGAAGATTGACGATTGAGGATTGAGGATTGAGGATTGAGGATTGAAGATTGAGGATTGGGTATTGAGGACTGAACATTGAGGATTGTGGATTGAGGATTGAAGGTTGAATATTGATGAATGAAGATTAACGATTGAGGATTGAGGACGAGGACTGAGGGTTGAGTATTGATACTTGAGGTCTGAAGATTGAGGATTGAGGATTGCGAATTGAGGATTGAAGATTGAAGATTGAGGATTGGGTATTGAGGATTGTAGAATGAGGATTGAGGATTGAGGATTGAGGATTGAGGATTGAAAATTGAGTATTGAGGATTGAAGATTGAGTTTTGAGTATTGAGGATTGAGGATTGAGGATTGAAGATTGAGTATTGAGGATTGAAGATTGAGGATTGAGGATTGAGGATTGAGGATTGAGGATTGAAGATTGAGGATTTAGGATTGGGGATTGAGGATTGAGCATTGAGGATTGAAGATTGAATATTGATGATTGAAGATTGAGGATTGAGGATTGAGGGTTGTGGATTGAGGATTGAGGATTGAGGATTGAGGATTGAGGATTGTGGATTGAGGATTGAGGATTGAGGATTGAGGATTGAGGATTGAGGATTGAGTGTTGATTATTGAGGATTGAATGTTGTGGACTGAGGATTGATGACTGAAGATAATGAATTGAGATTTGATGATTGAAGATTGGGGACTGAGTGTTGAGGACAGAGTGTTGAGGATTGATGTCTCTGAACTGAGATTTGAAAATTAAAGATTGACGGTTGAGTATTGAAAACAGAGAATTGAGGATTTTCTATTGAGCATTGAGGATTGAGGATTGAGAATTAAGTATTGAGGATTGATGGTAGAGGTATGAGGATTGAAGATTGAGGATTGAGTACTGAGGGTTGTGGATTGAGGTTTCAGAATCCAGGATTGTTGATTGAATATTGAGGATTGAGGATAGAGGTCTGAGGATTGAGGATTGAGTATTGAGGATTGAAGATTGAGGATTGAGGATTCAGGATTAAGGCTTGAGGACTGAGGATTGAGGATTGAATGTTGAGGATTGAGAACTGATGACTGAGGATTGAGGATTGAGGATTGAGTATTGAGCATTGAGGAATGAATGTTGAGGACTGAAGATTGAGGATTGAGGATTGAAGATTGAGGATTGAGGATTGAGGATTGAGGATTGATGGCCGAGGATTGAGGATTGACAATTGAGGATTGAGGATTGAGGATTGAGGATTGAGGATTGAGGATTGAGGATTGAGGATTGCGGGAAGAGGATTGAAGGTTGAGTATTGAGGATTGACGATTGAGGTTCGAGGATTGGAGATTGAGGATTGTGTATTCATGTTTCAAGATAGAGGATTGATGTTGAAGTTTGAGGATTTAGGATTGATAATTGAGGACTGAGGATAGAGGACTGAAGGTTGAGGATTGAGGACTGTGGACTGAGGATTGAGGATTGAGGTTTGAGAATTGAGGATTGAGGATTGCGGATTGAGGATTGAGGATTGAGTATTGAGTGCCGAGGATTGAAGATTGAATATAGAGGTTTGAGGATTGTTGATTGATGATTGAGGACTGAGTGTTGAGGATAGAGTGTTGAGAATTGATGTACGGGAACTGAGATTTGAAGATTGTAGGTTGAGGGTCGAGTATTGAATACTGGGTATTGAGGATTTTCTATTGAGGGCTGAGAATTGAGGATTGAGGATTGAGGATTGAGGATTGAGGATTGATGATTTAGGATTGATGGTTGAGGATTGAGGATTGACGATTGAGGATTGAGGATTGACGATTGAAGACTGAGGACTGAGGACTGAGTATTGAAGAATGAGGACAGAGGGTTGAGGATTGAGGATCAAGGTTTGAGGATTGAAGGCTGAGGTTTGAGGATTGACGATTGAGGATTGAGGTTTGGTGATTTAGGATTGAGGATTGGTGGTTGAGGATTGAGGATAGACGATTGAGGATTGACGATTGAGGATTGAGGATTGACGATTGAGGATTGAGGATTGAGCATTGAGGATTGAAAATTGAGGATTGAGGATTGGGGATTGAGGATTAAGGGTTGAGGATTGAAGTTTGAGGTTTGAGGATTGACGATTGTGGATTGAGGATTGTGGACTGAGGATTGAGGACTGAGGATTGAGGATGAGGGCTGATGGTCGGGGATTGAGGTTTGACGGCTGAGGACTGAGGATTGAGGATTGAGAATTAAGTATTGTTGATAGAGGATTGAAGATTGAGGATTGGGTATTGAGGATTGAAGAATGAGGATTGAGGATTGAGGATTGAGGACTGAGGATTGAGTATTGAAGAATGAGGACAGAGGGTTGAGGATTGAGGATCAAGGTTTGAAGATTGAAGGCTGAGGTTTGAGGATTGACGATTGAGGATTGAGGTTTCGGGATTGAGGATTGAGGATTGGTGGTTGAGGATTGAGAATAGACGATTGAGGATTGACGATTGAGTATTGAGGATTGAGGATTGAGGGTCGAGGATTGAGCGTTGAGGATTGAGTGTTGAGGATTGAAGATTGAGGATTGAGAATTGATGATTGAGGATTGAAGGTTGAGGACAGAGTATTGAAAACTGAGAATTGAAGATATTCTATTGAGGATTGAAAATTGAGGATTGAGGATTGAGGATTGAGGATTAAGGGTTGAGGATTGAAGTTTGAGGTTTGAGGATTGACGGTTGTGGATTGAGGATTGTGGATTGAGGATTGAGGATTGATGGTTGAGGATTGAGGATTGACGATTGAGGATTGAGGATTGAGGATTGAGGATTGAGGATTGAGGATTGAGCATTGAGTGTTGAGTATTGAGTGTTGATGATTGAAGATTGAGGATTGAGAATGGATGATTGAGGATTGATGATTGAAGATTGAGGGTTGATTACTGAGTGTTGAGGATTGATGACTCAGGGTTGAGGGTTGAGGATTGACGATTGAGGATTGAGGATTGAGGATTGAGGATTGAGGATTGAGGATTAAGGGTTGAGGAATGAAGATTGAGGATTGGGTATTGAGGATTGAAGAATGAGGATTGAGGATTGAGGATTGAGGATTGAGGATTGAGGATTGAAGATTGAGTATTGAGGATTGAAGATTGACGATTGAGGATTGAGGATTGAGGATTGAGGATTGAAGATTGAGGATTGGGTATTGAGGACTGAACATTGAGGATTGTGGATTGAGGATTGAAGGTTGAATATTGATGAATGAAGATTAACGATTGAGGATTGAGTGTTGTGGATTGAGGACGAGGACTGAGGGTTGAGTATTGATACTTGAGGTCTGAGGATTGAGGATTGAGGATTGCGAATTGAGGATTGAAGATTGAAGATTGAGGATTGGGTATTGAGGATTGTAGAATGAGGATTGAGGATTGAGGATTGAGGATTGAGGATTGAGGATTGAAAATTGAGTATTGAGGATTGAAGATTGAGTTTTGAGTATTGAGGATTGAGGATTGAGGATTGAAGATTGAGTATTGAGTATCGAAGATTGAGGATTGAGGATTGATGATTGAGGATTGAGGATTGAAGATTGAGGATTTAGGATTGGGGATTGAGGATTGAGCATTGAGGATTGAAGATTGAATATTGATGATTGAAGATTGAGGATTGAGGATTGAGGGTTGTGGATTGAGGATTGAGGATTGAGGATTGAGGATTGATGATTGAGGATTGAGGATTGAGGATTGAGGATTGAAGATTGAATATTGAGGATTGAAGATTGAGGATTGAGGATTGAGTGTTGAGGATGGAGGATGAGGGCCGAGGGTTCAGGATTGATGTTTGAGGTCTGAGGACAGAGGATTGAGGATCGAGAGTCGAGGATTGAGGATTGAGGATTGAGGATTGAGGATTGAGAATTGAGGCTTGATGATTGAGGGTTGAAAATTGAATATTGAGGATTGAAGATTGAGGATTGATGATTAAGGATTGAGGATGGAGGATGAGGGCTGAGGGTTGAGGATTGAGGTTTGGGGACTGAGGACTGAGGATTGAGGATTGAGAATTGAGGATTGAGGGTTGAGGATTGAAGATTGAGGATTGGGTATTGAGGATTGAAGAATGAGGATTGAGGATTGAGGATTGAGGATTGAGGATTGAAGATTGAGTATTGAGGATTGAAGATTGACGACTGAGGGTTGAGGATTGAGGATTGAGGATTGAGGATTTAGGATTGATGGTTGATGATTGAGGATTGACGATTGGGGATTGAGGATTGACGATTGAAGACTGAGGACTGAGGATTGAGTATTGAAGAATGAGGACAGAGGGTTGAGGATTGAGGATCAATGTTTGAGGATTGAAGGCTGAGGTTTGTGGATTGACGATTGAGGATTGATGATTGGTGATTGAGGATTGAGGATTGATGGCTGAGGATTGAGGATTGACAATTGAGGATTGAGGATTGAGGATTGAGGGTAGAGGATTGAGGATTGAGGATTGAGTATAGAGGATTGAGGACAGAGAATTGAGGATTGAAGATTGAGGATTGAGGATTGAAGATTGAGGATTGAGGATTGAGTATTGAGGGTTGGCTACTGAGGGTTGAGGATTGAGTTTTGGGGATTGAGGATTGAGGATTGAGTATTGAGTGTCGAGGATTGAAGATTGAATATAGAGGTTTGAGGATTGTTGATTGATGATTGAGGACTGAGTGTTGAGGATAGAGTATTGAGAATTGATGTACGGGAACAGAGATTTGAAGATTGTAGATTGAGGATCGAGTATTCAATACTGGGAATTGAGGATTTTCTGTTGAGGGCTGAGAATTGAGGATTGAGGATTGAGGATTGAGGATTTGGGATTGATGGTTGATGATTGAGGATTGACGATTGAGGATTGAGGATTGACGATTGAAGACTGAGGACTGAGGATTGAGTATTGAAGAATGAGGACAGAGGGTTGAGGATTGAGGATCAAGGTTTGAGGATTGAAGGCTGAGGTTTGAGGATTGACGATTGAGGATTGAGGTTTCGGGAATGAGGATTGAGGATTGGTGGTTGAGGATTGAGGATAGACGATTGAGGATTCACGATTGAGGATTGAGGATTGAGGATTGAGGGTCGAGGATTGAGCGTTGAGGATTGAGTGTTGAGGATTGAAGATTGAGGATTGAGAATTGATGATTGAGGATTGAAGACTGAGGACAGAGTATTGAAAACTGAGAATTGAAGATATTCTATTGAGGATTGAAAATTGAGGATTGAGGATTGAGGATTGAGGATTAAGGGTTGATGATTGAAGTTTGAGGTTTGAGGATTGACGGTTGTGGATTGAGGATTGTGGATTGAGGATTGAGGATTGATGGTTGAGGATTGAGAATTGACGATTGAGGATTGAGGATTGAGGATTGAGGATTGACGATTGAGGATTGAGGATTGAGGATTGAGGATTGAGGATTGAGGATTGAGCATTGAGTGTTGAGTATTGAGTGTTGATGATTGAAGATTGAGGATTGAGAATGGATGATTGAGGATTGATGATTGAAGATTGAGGGTTGATTACTGAGTGTTGAGGATTGATGACTCAGGGTTGAGGGTTCAGGATTGACGATTGAGGATTGAGGATTGAGGATTGAGGATTGAGGATTGAGGATTAAGGGTTGAGGATTGAAGATTGAGGATTGGGTATTGAGGATTGAAGAATGAGGATTGAGGATTGAGGATTGAGGATTGAGGATTGAGGATTGAAGATTGAGTATTGAGGATTGAAGATTGACGATTGAGGATTGAGGATTGAGGATTGAGGATTGAAGATTGAGGATTGGGTATTGAGGACTGAACATTGAGGATTGTGGATTGAGGATTGAAGGTTGAATATTGATGAATGAAGATTAACGATTGAGGATTGAGGACGAGGACTGAGGGTTGAGTATTGATACTTGAGGTCTGAAGATTGAGGATTGAGGATTGCGAATTGAGGATTGAAGATTGAAGATTGAGGATTGGGTATTGAGGATTGTAGAATGAGGATTGAGGATTGAGGATTGAGGATTGAGGATTGAAAATTGAGTATTGAGGATTGAAGATTGAGTTTTGAGTATTGAGGATTGAGGATTGAGGATTGAAGATTGAGTATTGAGGATTGAAGATTGAGGATTGAGGATTGAGGATTGAGGATTGAGGATTGAAGATTGAGGATTTAGGATTGGGGATTGAGGATTGAGCATTGAGGATTGAAGATTGAATATTGATGATTGAAGATTGAGGATTGAGGATTGAGGGTTGTGGATTGAGGATTGAGGATTGAGGATTGAGGATTGAGGATTGTGGATTGAGGATTGAGGATTGAGGATTGAGGATTGAGGATTGAGGATTGAGTGTTGATTATTGAGGATTGAATGTTGTGGACTGAGGATTGATGACTGAAGATAATGAATTGAGATTTGATGATTGAAGATTGGGGACTGAGTGTTGAGGACAGAGTGTTGAGGATTGATGTCTCTGAACTGAGATTTGAAAATTAAAGATTGACGGTTGAGTATTGAAAACAGAGAATTGAGGATTTTCTATTGAGCATTGAGGATTGAGGATTGAGAATTAAGTATTGAGGATTGATGGTAGAGGTATGAGGATTGAAGATTGAGGATTGAGTACTGAGGGTTGTGGATTGAGGTTTCAGAATCCAGGATTGTTGATTGAATATTGAGGATTGAGGATAGAGGTCTGAGGATTGAGGATTGAGTATTGAGGATTGAAGATTGAGGATTGAGGATTCAGGATTAAGGCTTGAGGACTGAGGATTGAGGATTGAATGTTGAGGATTGAGAACTGATGACTGAGGATTGAGGATTGAGGATTGAGTATTGAGCATTGAGGAATGAATGTTGAGGACTGAAGATTGAGGATTGAGGATTGAAGATTGAGGATTGAGGATTGAGGATTGAGGATTGATGGCCGAGGATTGAGGATTGACAATTGAGGATTGAGGATTGAGGATTGAGGATTGAGGATTGAGGATTGAGGATTGAGGATTGCGGGAAGAGGATTGAAGGTTGAGTATTGAGGATTGACGATTGAGGTTCGAGGATTGGAGATTGAGGATTGTGTATTCATGTTTCAAGATAGAGGATTGATGTTGAAGTTTGAGGATTTAGGATTGATAATTGAGGACTGAGGATAGAGGACTGAAGGTTGAGGATTGAGGACTGTGGACTGAGGATTGAGGATTGAGGTTTGAGAATTGAGGATTGAGGATTGCGGATTGAGGATTGAGGATTGAGTATTGAGTGCCGAGGATTGAAGATTGAATATAGAGGTTTGAGGATTGTTGATTGATGATTGAGGACTGAGTGTTGAGGATAGAGTGTTGAGAATTGATGTACGGGAACTGAGATTTGAAGATTGTAGGTTGAGGGTCGAGTATTGAATACTGGGTATTGAGGATTTTCTATTGAGGGCTGAGAATTGAGGATTGAGGATTGAGGATTGAGGATTGAGGATTGATGATTTAGGATTGATGGTTGAGGATTGAGGATTGACGATTGAGGATTGAGGATTGACGATTGAAGACTGAGGACTGAGGACTGAGTATTGAAGAATGAGGACAGAGGGTTGAGGATTGAGGATCAAGGTTTGAGGATTGAAGGCTGAGGTTTGAGGATTGACGATTGAGGATTGAGGTTTGGTGATTTAGGATTGAGGATTGGTGGTTGAGGATTGAGGATAGACGATTGAGGATTGACGATTGAGGATTGAGGATTGACGATTGAGGATTGAGGATTGAGCATTGAGGATTGAAAATTGAGGATTGAGGATTGGGGATTGAGGATTAAGGGTTGAGGATTGAAGTTTGAGGTTTGAGGATTGACGATTGTGGATTGAGGATTGTGGACTGAGGATTGAGGACTGAGGATTGAGGATGAGGGCTGATGGTCGGGGATTGAGGTTTGACGGCTGAGGACTGAGGATTGAGGATTGAGAATTAAGTATTGTTGATAGAGGATTGAAGATTGAGGATTGGGTATTGAGGATTGAAGAATGAGGATTGAGGATTGAGGATTGAGGACTGAGGATTGAGTATTGAAGAATGAGGACAGAGGGTTGAGGATTGAGGATCAAGGTTTGAAGATTGAAGGCTGAGGTTTGAGGATTGACGATTGAGGATTGAGGTTTCGGGATTGAGGATTGAGGATTGGTGGTTGAGGATTGAGAATAGACGATTGAGGATTGACGATTGAGTATTGAGGATTGAGGATTGAGGGTCGAGGATTGAGCGTTGAGGATTGAGTGTTGAGGATTGAAGATTGAGGATTGAGAATTGATGATTGAGGATTGAAGGTTGAGGACAGAGTATTGAAAACTGAGAATTGAAGATATTCTATTGAGGATTGAAAATTGAGGATTGAGGATTGAGGATTGAGGATTAAGGGTTGAGGATTGAAGTTTGAGGTTTGAGGATTGACGGTTGTGGATTGAGGATTGTGGATTGAGGATTGAGGATTGATGGTTGAGGATTGAGGATTGACGATTGAGGATTGAGGATTGAGGATTGAGGATTGAGGATTGAGGATTGAGCATTGAGTGTTGAGTATTGAGTGTTGATGATTGAAGATTGAGGATTGAGAATGGATGATTGAGGATTGATGATTGAAGACTGAGGGTTGATTACTGAGTGTTGAGGATTGATGACTCAGGGTTGAGGGTTGAGGATTGACGATTGAGGATTGAGGATTGAGGATTGAGGATTGAGGATTGAGGATTAAGGGTTGAGGAATGAAGATTGAGGATTGGGTATTGAGGATTGAAGAATGAGGATTGAGGATTGAGGATTGAGGATTGAGGATTGAGGATTGAAGATTGAGTATTGAGGATTGAAGATTGACGATTGAGGATTGAGGATTGAGGATTGAGGATTGAAGATTGAGGATTGGGTATTGAGGACTGAACATTGAGGATTGTGGATTGAGGATTGAAGGTTGAATATTGATGAATGAAGATTAACGATTGAGGATTGAGTGTTGTGGATTGAGGACGAGGACTGAGGGTTGAGTATTGATACTTGAGGTCTGAGGATTGAGGATTGAGGATTGCGAATTGAGGATTGAAGATTGAAGATTGAGGATTGGGTATTGAGGATTGTAGAATGAGGATTGAGGATTGAGGATTGAGGATTGAGGATTGAGGATTGAAAATTGAGTATTGAGGATTGAAGATTGAGTTTTGAGTATTGAGGATTGAGGATTGAGGATTGAAGATTGAGTATTGAGTATCGAAGATTGAGGATTGAGGATTGATGATTGAGGATTGAGGATTGAAGATTGAGGATTTAGGATTGGGGATTGAGGATTGAGCATTGAGGATTGAAGATTGAATATTGATGATTGAAGATTGAGGATTGAGGATTGAGGGTTGTGGATTGAGGATTGAGGATTGAGGATTGAGGATTGATGATTGAGGATTGAGGATTGAGGATTGAGGATTGAAGATTGAATATTGAGGATTGAAGATTGAGGATTGAGGATTGAGTGTTGAGGATGGAGGATGAGGGCCGAGGGTTCAGGATTGATGTTTGAGGTCTGAGGACAGAGGATTGAGGATCGAGAGTCGAGGATTGAGGATTGAGGATTGAGGATTGAGGATTGAGAATTGAGGCTTGATGATTGAGGGTTGAAAATTGAATATTGAGGATTGAAGATTGAGGATTGATGATTAAGGATTGAGGATGGAGGATGAGGGCTGAGGGTTGAGGATTGAGGTTTGGGGACTGAGGACTGAGGATTGAGGATTGAGAATTGAGGATTGAGGGTTGAGGATTGAAGATTGAGGATTGGGTATTGAGGATTGAAGAATGAGGATTGAGGATTGAGGATTGAGGATTGAGGATTGAAGATTGAGTATTGAGGATTGAAGATTGACGACTGAGGGTTGAGGATTGAGGATTGAGGGTTGAGGATTGAGGATTGAAGATTGAGGATTGGGTATTGAGGACTGAACATTGAGGATTGTGGATTGAGGATTGAAGGTTGAATATTGATGAATGAAGATTAACGATTGAGGATTGAGGGTTGTGGATTGAGGACGAGGACTGAGAGTTGAGTATTGATACTTGAGGTCTGAGGACTGAGGATTGAGGATTGCGAATTGAGGATTGAGGATTGACGATTGAGGATTGAGGATTGACAATTGAAGACTGAGGACTGAGGATTGAGTATTGAAGAATGAGGACAGAGGGTTGAGGATTGAGGATCAAGGTTTGAGGATTGAAGGCTGAGGTTTGAGGATTGACGATTGAGGATTGAGGTTTGGGGATTGAGGATTGAGGATTGGTGGTTGAGGATTGAGGATAGACGATTGAGGATTGACGATTGAGGATTGAGGATTGAGGATTGAGGATTGAGGATTGAGCATTGAGGATTGAGTGTTGAGGATTGAAGATTGAGGATTGAGAATTGATGATTGAGGATTGAAGATTGAGGGCAGAGTATTGAAAACTGAGAATTGAAGATATTCTATTGAGGATTGAAAATTGAGAATTGAGGATTGAGGATTGAGGATTAAGGGTTGAGGATTGAAGTTTGAGGTTTGAGGATTGACGATTGTGGATTGAGGATTGGGGATTGAGGATTGAGGATTGATGGTTGAGGATTGAGGATTGACGATTGAGGATTGAGGATTGAGGATTGTGGATTGAAGATTGAGGATTGAGGATTGAGGATTGAGGATTGAGGATTGAGGATTGAGCATTGAGGGTTGAGTATTGAGTGTTGATGATTGAAGATTGAGGATTGAGAATGGATGATTGAGGATTGATGATTGAAGATTGAGGGTTGATTACTGAGTGTCGAGGATTGATCACTCAGGGTTGAGGGTTGAGGATTGACGATTGAGGATTGAGGATTGAGGATTGAGGATCGAGGATTGAGCATTGAGGATTGAGTGTTGAGGATTGAAGATTGAGGATTGAGAGTTGATGATTGAGGATTGAAGATTGAGGACAGAGTATTGAAAACTGAGAGTTGAGGATATTCTGTTGAGGATTGAGATTTGAGAATTGACGATTGAGGATTCAGGATTGAGTATTGATGGCTGCAGTTTGAGGATTGAAGATGAGGATTGAGGATCGAAGATGGAGGGTTGAGGATTGAGGGTTGAGGTTTGAGGATTGACGATTGAGGATTGAGGACTGAGGGTTGAGGATTGAGGTTTCAGAATTCAGGATTGGTAATTGAATATTGACGATTGAGGCTCGAGGACTGAGGATTGAGGATTGAGTATAGAGGATTGAAGATTGAGGTTTGAGGATTGAGGATTGAGGATTGAGGATTGAGGATTGAGGATTGAGGATTGAGGATTGAGGATTGAGGATTGAGGATTGAGGATTGAGGATAGAGGATTGAGCATTGAGGATTGACTGTTGAGGATTGAAGATTGAGGATTGAGAATTGATGATTGAGGGTTGAGGATTGATGACTGAGGGTTGAATACTGAGGGTTGAGGTTTAAGGGTTGAGGATTGAGTAATGAGGATTGAAGATTGAGTATTGATGATTGATGGTTGATCATTGAGGACTGAGGATTGAGGACTGAGGGGTGAGGTTTGAGTGCTGTGAGTTTATGATTGACAATTGAATATTGAGTGTTGAGGCTTGAGGTCTGAGGATTGAGGATTGAATATTGAGGATTGATAATTAATGACTGAGGACTGAGGATCGAGGATTGAGCATTAAATGTTGAGGATTGAGGATTGAGGATTGAGGGTTGAGTATTGAGGATTGAGCATTGAGGATTGAGGGTAGAGAATTGAGGACGGTGGATTGAGGACTGTGGATTGAGGATTGAGGATTGAGGATTGAGGATTGAGGATTGAGGATTGAGGATTGAGGATTGAGGATTGAGGATTGAGGATTGAGTGTTGATTATTGAGGATTGAATGTTGTGGACTGAGGATTGATGACTGAAGATAATGAATTGAGATTTGATGATTGAAGATTGAGGACTGAGTGTTGAGGACAGAGTGCTGAGGATTGATGTCTGTGAACTGAGATTTGAAAATTAAAGATTGATGGTTGAGTATTGAAGACAGAGAATTGAGGATTTTCTATTGAGCATTGAGGATTGAGGATTGAGGATTAAGTATTGGGGATTGATGGTAGAGGTTTGAGGATTGAAGCTTGAGGATTGAGTACTGAGGGTTGTGGATTGAGGTTTCAGAATCCAGGATTGTTAATTGAATATTGAGGATTGAGGATCGAGGTCTCAGGATTGAGGATTGAGTATTGAGGATTGAAGATTGATGATTGAGGATTGAGGATTAAGGCTTGAGGACTGAGGATTGAGGATTGAATATTGAGGATTGAGGTCTGATGACTGAGGATTGAGGATTGAGGATTGAGTATTGAGCATTGAGGAATGAATGTCAAGGATTGAAGATTGAATATAGAGGTTTGAGGATTGTTGATTGATGATTGAGGACTGAGTGTTGAGGATAGAGTGTTGAGAATTGATGTACGGGAACTGAGATTTGAAGATTGTAGGTTGAGGATCGAGTATTGAATACTGGGAACTGAGGATTTTCTATTGAGCGCTGAGAATTGAGGATTGAGGATTGAGGATTGAGGATTGAGGATTGAGGATTTAGGATTGATGGTTGATGATTGAGGATTGACGATTGGGGATTGAGGATTGACGATTGAAGACTGAGGACTGAGGATTGAGTATTGAAGAATGAGGACAGAGGGTTGAGGATTGAGGATCAATGTTTGAGGATTGAAGGCTGAGCTTTGTGGATTGACGATTGAGGATTGATGATTGGTGATTGAGGATTGAGGATTGATGGCTGAGGATTGAGGATTGACAATTGAGGATTGAGGATTGAGGATTGAGGGTAGAGGATTGAGGATTGAGGATTGAGTATAGAGGATTGAGGACAGAGAATTGAGGATTGAAGATTGAGGATTGAGGATTGAAGATTGAGGATTGAGGATTGAGTATTGAGGGTTGCCTACTGAGGGTTGAGGATTGAGTTTTGGGGATTGAGGATTGAGGATTGAGTATTGAGTGTCGAGGATTGAAGATTGAATATAGAGGTTTGAGGATTGTTGATTGATGATTGAGGACTGAGTGTTGAGGATAGAGTATTGAGAATTGATGTACGGGAACAGAGATTTGAAGATTGTAGATTGAGGATCGAGTATTCAATACTGGGAATTGAGGATTTTCTGTTGAGGGCTGAGAATTGAGGATTGAGGATTGAGGATTGAGGATTTGGGATTGATGGTTGATGATTGAGGATTGACGATTGAGGATTGAGGATTGACGATTGAAGACTGAGGACTGAGGATTGAGTATTGAAGAATGAGGACAGAGGGTTGAGGATTGAGGATCAAGGTTTGAGGATTGAAGGCTGAGGTTTGAGGATTGACGATTGAGGATTGAGGTTCCGGGAATGAGGATTGAGGATTGGTGGTTGAGGATTGAGGATAGACGATTGAGGATTGACGATTGAGGATTGAGGATTGAGGATTGAGGGTCGAGGATTGAGCGTTGAGGATTGAGTGTTGAGGATTGAAGATTGAGGATTGAGAATTGATGATTGAGGATTGAAGACTGAGGACAGAGTATTGAAAACTGAGAATTGAAGATATTCTATTGAGGATTGAAAATTGAGGATTGAGGATTGAGGATTGAGGATTAAGGGTTGAGGATTGAAGTTTGAGGTTTGAGGATTGACGGTTGTGGATTGAGGATTGTGGATTGAGGATTCAGGATTGATGGTTGAGGATTGAGAATTGACGATTGAGGATTGAGGATTGAGGATTGAGGATTGACGATTGAGGATTGAGGATTGAGGATTGAGGATTGAGGATTGAGGATTGAGCATTGAGTGTTGAGTATTGAGTGTTGATGATTGAAGATTGAGGATTGAGAATGGATGATTGAGGATTGATGATTGAAGATTGCGGGTTGATTACTGAGTGTTGAGGATTGATGACTCAGGGTTGAGGGTTGAGGATTGACGATTGAGGATTGAGGATTGAGGATTGAGGATTGAGGATTGAGGATTGAGGATTAAGGGTTGAGGATTGAAGATTGAGGATTGGGTATTGAGGATTGAGCATTGAGGATTGAGTGTTGAGGATTGAAGATTGAGGATTGAGAATTGATGATTGAGGATTGAAGATTGAGGGCAGAGTATTGAAAACTGAGAATTGAAGATATTCTATTGAGGATTGAAAATTGAGAATTGAGGATTGAGGATTGAGGATTAAGGGTTGAGGATTGAAGTTTGAGGTTTGAGGATTGACGATTGTGGATTGAGGATTGGGGATTGAGGATTGAGGATTGATGGTTGAGGATTGAGGATTGACGATTGAGGATTGAGGATTGAGGATTGTGGATTGAAGATTGAGGATTGAGGATTGAGGATTGAGGATTGAGGATTGAGGATTGAGCATTGAGGGTTGAGTATTGAGTGTTGATGATTGAAGATTGAGGATTGAGAATGGATGATTGAGGATTGATGATTGAAGATTGAGGGTTGATTACTGAGTGTCGAGGATTGATCACTCAGGGTTGAGGGTTGAGGATTGACGATTGAGGATTGAGGATTGAGGATTGAGGATCGAGGATTGAGCATTGAGGATTGAGTGTTGAGGATTGAAGATTGAGGATTGAGAGTTGATGATTGAGGATTGAAGATTGAGGACAGAGTATTGAAAACTGAGAGTTGAGGATATTCTGTTGAGGATTGAGATTTGAGAATTGACGATTGAGGATTCAGGATTGAGTATTGATGGCTGCAGTTTGAGGATTGAAGATGAGGATTGAGGATCGAAGATGGAGGGTTGAGGATTGAGGGTTGAGGTTTGAGGATTGACGATTGAGGATTGAGGACTGAGGGTTGAGGATTGAGGTTTCAGAATTCAGGATTGGTAATTGAATATTGACGATTGAGGCTCGAGGACTGAGGATTGAGGATTGAGTATAGAGGATTGAAGATTGAGGTTTGAGGATTGAGGATTGAGGATTGAGGATTGAGGATTGAGGATTGAGGATTGAGGATTGAGGATTGAGGATTGAGGATTGAGGATTGAGGATAGAGGATTGAGCATTGAGGATTGACTGTTGAGGATTGAAGATTGAGGATTGAGAATTGATGATTGAGGGTTGAGGATTGATGACTGAGGGTTGAATACTGAGGGTTGAGGTTTAAGGGTTGAGGATTGAGTAATGAGGATTGAAGATTGAGTATTGATGATTGATGGTTGATCATTGAGGACTGAGGATTGAGGACTGAGGGGTGAGGTTTGAGTGCTGTGAGTTTATGATTGACAATTGAATATTGAGTGTTGAGGCTTGAGGTCTGAGGATTGAGGATTGAATATTGAGGATTGATAATTAATGACTGAGGATTGAGGATCGAGGATTGAGCATTAAATGTTGAGGATTGAGGATTGAGGATTGAGGGTTGAGTATTGAGGATTGAGCATTGAGGATTGAGGGTAGAGAATTGAGGACGGTGGATTGAGGACTGTGGATTGAGGATTGAGGATTGAGGATTGAGGATTGAGGATTGAGGATTGAGGATTGAGGATTGAGGATTGAGGATTGAGGATTGAGTGTTGATTATTGAGGATTGAATGTTGTGGACTGAGGATTGATGACTGAAGATAATGAATTGAGATTTGATGATTGAAGATTGAGGACTGAGTGTTGAGGACAGAGTGCTGAGGATTGATGTCTGTGAACTGAGATTTGAAAATTAAAGATTGATGGTTGAGTATTGAAGACAGAGAATTGAGGATTTTCTATTGAGCATTGAGGATTGAGGATTGAGGATTAAGTATTGGGGATTGATGGTAGAGGTTTGAGGATTGAAGCTTGAGGATTGAGTACTGAGGGTTGTGGATTGAGGTTTCAGAATCCAGGATTGTTAATTGAATATTGAGGATTGAGGATCGAGGTCTCAGGATTGAGGATTGAGTATTGAGGATTGAAGATTGATGATTGAGGCTTGAGGATTAAGGCTTGAGGACTGAGGATTGAGGATTGAATATTGAGGATTGAGGTCTGATGACTGAGGATTGAGGATTGAGGATTGAGTATTGAGCATTGAGGAATGAATGTCGAGGATTGAAGATTGAATATAGAGGTTTGAGGATTGTTGATTGATGATTGAGGACTGAGTGTTGAGGATAGAGTGTTGAGAATTGATGTACGGGAACTGAGATTTGAAGATTGTAGGTTGAGGATCGAGTATTGAATACTGGGAACTGAGGATTTTCTATTGAGCGCTGAGAATTGAGGATTGAGGATTGAGGATTGAGGATTGAGGATTGAGGATTTAGGATTGATGGTTGATGATTGAGGATTGACGATTGGGGATTGAGGATTGACGATTGAAGACTGAGGACTGAGGATTGAGTATTGAAGAATGAGGACAGAGGGTTGAGGATTGAGGATCAATGTTTGAGGATTGAAGGCTGAGGTTTGTGGATTGACGATTGAGGATTGATGATTGGTGATTGAGGATTGAGGATTGATGGCTGAGGATTGAGGATTGACAATTGAGGATTGAGGATTGAGGATTGAGGGTAGAGGATTGAGGATTGAGGATTGAGTATAGAGGATTGAGGACAGAGAATTGAGGATTGAAGATTGAGGATTGAGGATTGAAGATTGAGGATTGAGGATTGAGTATTGAGGGTTGCCTACTGAGGGTTGAGGATTGAGTTTTGGGGATTGAGGATTGAGGATTGAGTATTGAGTGTCGAGGATTGAAGATTGAATATAGAGGTTTGAGGATTGTTGATTGATGATTGAGGACTGAGTGTTGAGGATAGAGTATTGAGAATTGATGTACGGGAACAGAGATTTGAAGATTGTAGATTGAGGATCGAGTATTCAATACTGGGAATTGAGGATTTTCTGTTGAGGGCTGAGAATTGAGGATTGAGGATTGAGGATTGAGGATTTGGGATTGATGGTTGATGATTGAGGATTGACGATTGAGGATTGAGGATTGACGATTGAAGACTGAGGACTGAGGATTGAGTATTGAAGAATGAGGACAGAGGGTTGAGGATTGAGGATCAAGGTTTGAGGATTGAAGGCTGAGGTTTGAGGATTGACGATTGAGGATTGAGGTTTCGGGAATGAGGATTGAGGATTGGTGGTTGAGGATTGAGGATAGACGATTGAGGATTGACGATTGAGGATTGAGGATTGAGGATTGAGGGTCGAGGATTGAGCGTTGAGGATTGAGTGTTGAGGATTGAAGATTGAGGATTGAGAATTGATGATTGAGGATTGAAGACTGAGGACAGAGTATTGAAAACTGAGAATTGAAGATATTCTATTGAGGATTGAAAATTGAGGATTGAGGATTGAGGATTGAGGATTAAGGGTTGAGGATTGAAGTTTGAGGTTTGAGGATTGACGGTTGTGGATTGAGGATTGTGGATTGAGGATTGAGGATTGATGGTTGAGGATTGAGAATTGACGATTGAGGATTGAGGATTGAGGATTGAGGATTGACGATTGAGGATTGAGGATTGAGGATTGAGGATTGAGGATTGAGGATTGAGCATTGAGTGTTGAGTATTGAGTGTTGATGATTGAAGATTGAGGATTGAGAATGGATGATTGAGGATTGATGATTGAAGATTGCGGGTTGATTACTGAGTGTTGAGGATTGATGACTCAGGGTTGAGGGTTGAGGATTGACGATTGAGGATTGAGGATTGAGGATTGAGGATTGAGGATTGAGGATTGAGGATTAAGGGTTGAGGATTGAAGATTGAGGATTGGGTATTGAGGATTGAGCATTGAGGATTGAGTGTTGAGGATTGAAGATTGAGGATTGAGAATTGATGATTGAGGATTGAAGATTGAGGGCAGAGTATTGAAAACTGAGAATTGAAGATATTCTATTGAGGATTGAAAATTGAGAATTGAGGATTGAGGATTGAGGATTAAGGGTTGAGGATTGAAGTTTGAGGTTTGAGGATTGACGATTGTGGATTGAGGATTGGGGATTGAGGATTGAGGATTGATGGTTGAGGATTGAGGATTGACGATTGAGGATTGAGGATTGAGGATTGTGGATTGAAGATTGAGGATTGAGGATTGAGGATTGAGGATTGAGGATTGAGGATTGAGCATTGAGGGTTGAGTATTGAGTGTTGATGATTGAAGATTGAGGATTGAGAATGGATGATTGAGGATTGATGATTGAAGATTGAGGGTTGATTACTGAGTGTCGAGGATTGATCACTCAGGGTTGAGGGTTGAGGATTGACGATTGAGGATTGAGGATTGAGGATTGAGGATCGAGGATTGAGCATTGAGGATTGAGTGTTGAGGATTGAAGATTGAGGATTGAGAGTTGATGATTGAGGATTGAAGATTGAGGACAGAGTATTGAAAACTGAGAGTTGAGGATATTCTGTTGAGGATTGAGATTTGAGAATTGACGATTGAGGATTCAGGATTGAGTATTGATGGCTGCAGTTTGAGGATTGAAGATGAGGATTGAGGATCGAAGATGGAGGGTTGAGGATTGAGGGTTGAGGTTTGAGGATTGACGATTGAGGATTGAGGACTGAGGGTTGAGGATTGAGGTTTCAGAATTCAGGATTGGTAATTGAATATTGACGATTGAGGCTCGAGGACTGAGGATTGAGGATTGAGTATAGAGGATTGAAGATTGAGGTTTGAGGATTGAGGATTGAGGATTGAGGATTGAGGATTGAGGATTGAGGATTGAGGATTGAGGATTGAGGATTGAGGATTGAGGATTGAGGATAGAGGATTGAGCATTGAGGATTGACTGTTGAGGATTGAAGATTGAGGATTGAGAATTGATGATTGAGGGTTGAGGATTGATGACTGAGGGTTGAATACTGAGGGTTGAGGTTTAAGGGTTGAGGATTGAGTAATGAGGATTGAAGATTGAGTATTGATGATTGATGGTTGATCATTGAGGACTGAGGATTGAGGACTGAGGGGTGAGGTTTGAGTGCTGTGAGTTTATGATTGACAATTGAATATTGAGTGTTGAGGCTTGAGGTCTGAGGATTGAGGATTGAATATTGAGGATTGATAATTAATGACTGAGGATTGAGGATCGAGGATTGAGCATTAAATGTTGAGGATTGAGGATTGAGGATTGAGGGTTGAGTATTGAGGATTGAGCATTGAGGATTGAGGGTAGAGAATTGAGGACGGTGGATTGAGGACTGTGGATTGAGGATTGAGGATTGAGGATTGAGGATTGAGGATTGAGGATTGAGGATTGAGGATTGAGGATTGAGGATTGAGGATTGAGTGTTGATTATTGAGGATTGAATGTTGTGGACTGAGGATTGATGACTGAAGATAATGAATTGAGATTTGATGATTGAAGATTGAGGACTGAGTGTTGAGGACAGAGTGCTGAGGATTGATGTCTGTGAACTGAGATTTGAAAATTAAAGATTGATGGTTGAGTATTGAAGACAGAGAATTGAGGATTTTCTATTGAGCATTGAGGATTGAGGATTGAGGATTAAGTATTGGGGATTGATGGTAGAGGTTTGAGGATTGAAGCTTGAGGATTGAGTACTGAGGGTTGTGGATTGAGGTTTCAGAATCCAGGATTGTTAATTGAATATTGAGGATTGAGGATCGAGGTCTCAGGATTGAGGATTGAGTATTGAGGATTGAAGATTGATGATTGAGGATTGAGGATTAAGGCTTGAGGACTGAGGATTGATGATTGAATATTGAGGATTGAGGTCTGATGACTGAGGATTGAGGATTGAGGATTGAGTATTGAGCATTGAGGAATGAATGTCGAGGATTGAAGATTGAATATAGAGGTTTGAGGATTGTTGATTGATGATTGAGGACTGAGTGTTGAGGATAGAGTGTTGAGAATTGATGTACGGGAACTGAGATTTGAAGATTGTAGGTTGAGGATCGAGTATTGAATACTGGGAACTGAGGATTTTCTATTGAGCGCTGAGAATTGAGGATTGAGGATTGAGGATTGAGGATTGAGGATTGAGGATTTAGGATTGATGGTTGATGATTGAGGATTGACGGATTGGGGATTGAGGATTGACGATTGAAGACTGAGGACTGAGGATTGAGTATTGAAGAATGAGGACAGAGGGTTGAGGATTGAGGATCAATGTTTGAGGATTGAAGGCTGAGGTTTGTGGATTGACGATTGAGGATTGATGATTGGTGATTGAGGATTGAGGATTGATGGCTGAGGATTGAGGATTGACAATTGAGGATTGAGGATTGAGGATTGAGGGTAGAGGATTGAGGATTGAGGATTGAGTATAGAGGATTGAGGACAGAGAATTGAGGATTGAAGATTGAGGATTGAGGATTGAAGATTGAGGATTGAGGATTGAGTATTGAGGGTTGCCTACTGAGGGTTGAGGATTGAGTTTTGGGGATTGAGGATTGAGGATTGAGTATTGAGTGTCGAGGATTGAAGATTGAATATAGAGGTTTGAGGATTGTTGATTGATGATTGAGGACTGAGTGTTGAGGATAGAGAATTGAGAATTGATGTACGGGAACAGAGATTTGAAGATTGTAGATTGAGGATCGAGTATTCAATACTGGGAATTGAGGATTTTCTGTTGAGGGCTGAGAATTGAGGATTGAGGATTGAGGATTGAGGATTTGGGATTGATGGTTGATGATTGAGGATTGACGATTGAGGATTGAGGATTGACGATTGAAGACTGAGGACTGAGGATTGAGTATTGAAGAATGAGGACAGAGGGTTGAGGATTGAGGATCAAGGTTTGAGGATTGAAGGCTGAGGTTTGAGGATTGACGATTGAGGATTGAGGTCTCGGGAATGAGGATTGAGGATTGGTGGTTGAGGATTGAGGATAGACGATTGAGGATTGACGATTGAGGATTGAGGATTGAGGATTGAGGGTCGAGGATTGAGCGTTGAGGATTGAGTGTTGAGGATTGAAGATTGAGGATTGAGAATTGATGATTGAGGATTGAAGACTGAGGACAGAGTATTGAAAACTGAGAATTGAAGATATTCTATTGAGGATTGAAAATTGAGGATTGAGGATTGAGGATTGAGGATTAAGGGTTGAGGATTGAAGTTTGAGGTTTGAGGATTGACGGTTGTGGATTGAGGATTGTGGATTGAGGATTGAGGATTGATGGTTGAGGATTGAGAATTGACGATTGAGGATTGAGGATTGAGGATTGAGGATTGACGATTGAGGATTGAGGATTGAGGATTGAGGATTGAGGATTGAGGATTGAGCATTGAGTGTTGAGTATTGAGTGTTGATGATTGAAGATTGAGGATTGAGAATGGATGATTGAGGATTGATGATTGAAGATTGCGGGTTGATTACTGAGTGTTGAGGATTGATGACTCAGGGTTGAGGGTTGAGGATTGACGATTGAGGATTGAGGATTGAGGATTGAGGATTGAGGATTGAGGATTAAGGGTTGAGGATTGAAGATTGAGGATTGGGTATTGAGGATTGAAGAATGAGGATTGAGGATTGAGGATTGAGGATTGAGGATTGAGGATTGAAGATTGAGTATTGAGGATTGAAGATTGACGATTGAGGATTGAGGATTGAGGATTGAGGATTGAAGATTGAGTATTGGGTATTGAGGACTGAACATTGAGGATTGTGGATTGAGGATTGAAGGTTGAATATTGATGAATGAAGATTAACGATTGAGGATTGAGGGTTGTGGATTGAGGACGAGGACTGAGGGTTGAGTATTGATACTTGAGGTCTGAGGATTGAGGATTGAGGATTGCGAATTGAGGATTGAAGATTGAAGATTGAGGATTGGGTATTGAGGATTGTAGAATGAGGATTGAGGATTGAGGATTGAGGATTGAGGATTGAAAATTGAGTATTGAGGATTGAAGATTGAGTTTTGAGTATTGAGGATTGAGGATTGAGGATTGAAGATTGAGTATTGAGGATCGAAGATTGAGGATTGAGGATTGAGGATTGAGGATTGAGGATTGAAGATTGAGGATTTAGGATTGGGGATTGAGGATTGAGCATTGAGGATTGAAGATTGAATATTGATGATTGAAGATTGAGGATTGAGGATTGAGGGTTGTGGATTGAGGATTGAGGATTGAGGATTGAGGATTGATGATTGAGGATTGAGGATTGAGGATTGAGGATTGAGGATTGAGGATTGAGTGTTGATTATTGAGGATTGAATGTTGTGGACTGAGGATTGATGACTGAAGATAATGAATTAAGATTTGATGATTGAAGATTGGGGACTGAGTGTTGAGGACAGAGTGTTGAGGATTGATGTCTCTGAACTGAGATTTGAAAATTAAAGATTGACGGTTGAGTATTGAAAACAGAGAATTGAGGATTTTCTATTGAGCATTGAGGATTGAGGATTGAGAATTAAGTATTGAGGATTGATGGTAGAGGTATGAGGATTGAAGATTGAGGATTGAGTACTGAGGGTTGTGGATTGAGGTTTCAGAATCCAGGATTGTTGATTGAATATTGAGGATTGAGGATAGAGGTCTGAGGATTGAGGATTGAGTATTGAGGATTGAAGATTGAGGATCGAGGATTCAGGATTAAGGCTTGAGGACTGAGGATTGAGGATTGAATATTGAGGACTGAGAACTGATGACTGAGGATTGAGGATTGAGGATTGAGTATTGAGCATTGAGGAATGAATGTTGAGGACTGAAGATTGAGGATTGAGGATTGAAGATTGAGGATTGAGGATTGAGTATTGAGGGTTGACTACTGAGGGTTGAGGATTGAGTGTTGGGGATTGAGGATTGAGGATTGAGTATTGAGTGTCGAGGATTGAAGATTGAATATAGAGGTTTGAGGATTGTTGATTGATGATTGAGGACTGAGTGTTGAGGATAGAGTGTTGAGAATTGATGTACGGGAACTGAGATTTGACGATTGTACGTTGAGGATCGAGTATTGAATACTGGGAATTGAGGATTTTCTATTGAGGGCTGAGAATTGAGGATTGAGGATTGAGGATTGAGGATTGAGGATTGAGGATTTGGGATTGATGGTTGATGATTGAGGATTGACGATTGAGGATTGAGGATTGACGATTGAAGACTGAGGACTGATGACTGAGTATTGAAGAATGAGGACAGAGGGTTGAGGATTGAGGATCAAGGTTTGAGGATTGAAGGCTGAGGTTTTAGGATTGACGATTGAGGATTGAGGTTTGGGGATTTAGGATTGAGGATTGGTGGTTGAGGATTGAGGATAGACGATTGAGGATTGACGATTGAGGATTGAGGATTGACGATTGAGGATTGAGGATTGAGCATTGAGGATTGAGTGTTGAGGATTGAAGATTGAGGATTGAGAATTGATGATTGAGGATTGAAGATTGAGGACAGAGTATTGAAAACTGAGTATTGAAGAAATTCTATTGAGGATTGAAAATTGAGGATTGAGGATTGGGGATTGAGGATTAAGGGTTGAGGATTGAAGTTTGAGGTTTGAGGATTGACGATTGTGGATTGAGGATTGTGGACTGAGGATTGAGGACTGAGGATTGAGGATGAGGGCTGATGGTCGGGGATTGAGGTTTGACGGCTGAGGACTGAGGATTGAGGATTGAGAATTAAGTATTGTTGATAGAGGATTGAAGATTGAGGATTGGGTATTGAGGATTGAAGAATGAGGATTGAGGATTGAGGATTGAGGATTGAGGGTTGAGGATCTAGGATTGGAGATTGATTATTGAGGATTGAAGATTGAGGATTGATGATTGAGGATTTAGAATTGAGAATTGAGGATGAGGTCTGAGGGCTGATGATTGAGGTTTGAGAAATGAGGATTGAGGATTGAGGATTGAGAATCGAAGATTGAGTATTGAGAATTGAGGATTGAGTATTGAGGATTGAGGATTGAGAATTGAGGATGAGGACTGAGGGTTGAGAATTGAGGTTTGAGAAATGAGGATTGAGGATTGAGGATTGAGGATTGAGGGTTGAGGATCGATGATTGAGTATTGAAGATTGAGTATTGATCACTGAGGATTGAGGATTGAGGATTGAGGATTGAGGATTGAGGATTGAGGATTGAAGATTGAATATTGAGGATTGAAGATTGAGGATTGAGGATTGAGTGTTGAGGATGGAGGATGAGGGCCGAGGGTTCAGGATTGATGTTTGAGGTCTGAGGACTGAGGATTGAGGATCGAGAGTCGAGGATTGAGGATTGAGGATTGAGGATTGAGGATTGAGTATTGAGGATTGATGATTGAGGGTTGAAAATTGAATATTGAGGATTGAAGATTGAGGATTGATGATTAAGGATTGAGGATGGAGGATGAGGGCTGAGGGTTGAGGATTGAGGTTTGGGGACTGAGGACTGAGGATTGAGGATTGAGAATTGAGGATTGAGGGTTGAGGATTGAAGATTGAGGATTGGGTATTGAGGATTGAAGAATGAGGATTGAGGATTGAGGATTGAGGATTGAGGATTGAAGATTGAGTATTGAGGATTGAAGATTGACGACTGAGGGTTGAGGATTGAGGATTGAGGGTTGAGGATTGAGGATTGAAGATTGAGGATTGGGTATTGAGGACTGAACATTGAGGATTGTGGATTGAGGATTGAAGGTTGAATATTGATGAATGAAGATTAACGATTGAGGATTGAGGGTTGTGGATTGAGGACGAGGACTGGGAGTTGAGTATTGATACTTGAGGTCTGAGGACTGAGGATTGAGGATTGCGAATTGAGGATTGAGGATTGACGATTGAGGATTGAGGATTGACAATTGAAGACTGAGGACTGAGGATTGAGTATTGAAGAATGAGGACAGAGGGTTGAGGATTGAGGATCAAGGTTTGAGGATTGAAGGCTGAGGTTTGAGGATTGACGATTGAGGATTGAGGTTTGGGGATTGAGGATTGAGGATTGGTGGTTGAGGATTGAGGATAGACGATTGAGGATTGACGATTGAGGATTGAGGATTGAGGATTGAGGATTGAGGATTGAGCATTGAGGATTGAGTGCTGAGGATTGAAGATTGAGGATTGAGAATTGATGATTGAGGATTGAAGATTGAGGGCAGAGTATTGAAAACTGAGAATTGAAGATATTCTATTGAGGATTGAAAATTGAGGATTTTGGATTGAGGATTGAGGATTAAGGGTTGAGGATTGAAGATTGAGGTTTGAGGATTGACGATTGTGGATTGAGGATTGGGGATTGAGGATTGAGGATTGATGGTTGAGGATTGAGGATTGACGATTGAGGATTGAGGATTGAGGATTGTGGATTGAAGATTGAGGATTGATGATTGAGGATTGAGGATTGAGGATTGAGGATTGAGCATTGAGGGTTGAGTATTGAGTGTTGATGATTGAAGATTGAGGATTGAGAATGGATGATTGAGGATTGATGATTGAAGATTGAGGGTTGATTACTGAGTGTCGAGGATTGATCACTCAGGGTTGAGGGTTGAGGATTGACGATTGAGGATTGAGGATTGAGGATTGAGGATCGAGGATTGAGCATTGAGGATTGAGTGTTGAGGATTGAAGATTGAGGATTGAGAGTTGATGATTGAGGATTGAAGATTGAGGACAGAGTATTGAAAACTGAGAGTTGAGGATATTCTGTTGAGGATTGAGATTTGAGAATTGACGATTGAGGATTCAGGATTGAGTATTGATGGCTGCAGTTTGAGGATTGAAGATGAGGATTGAGGATCGAAGATGGAGGGTTGAGGATTGAGGGTTGAGGTTTGAGGATTGACGATTGAGGATTCAGGACTGAGGGTTGAGGATTGAGGTTTCAGAATTCAGGATTGGTAATTGAATATTGACGATTGAGGCTCGAGGACTGAGGATTGAGGATTGAGTATAGAGGATTGAAGATTGAGGTTTGAGGATTGAGGATTGAGGATTGAGGATTGAGGATTGAGGATTGAGGATTGAGGATTGAGGATTGAGGATTGAGGAATGAGGATTGAGGATAGAGGATTGAGCATTGAGGATTGACTGTTGAGGATTGAAGATTGAGGATTGAGAATTGATGATTGAGGGTTGAGGATTGATGACTGAGGGTTGAATACTGAGGGTTGAGGTTTAAGGGTTGAGGATTGAGTAATGAGGATTGAAGATTGAGTATTGATGATTGATGGTTGATCATTGAGGACTGAGGATTGAGGACTGAGCGGTGAGGTTTGAGTGCTGTGAGTTTATGATTGACAATTGAATATTGAGTGTTGAGGCTTGAGGTCTGAGGATTGAGGATTGAATATTGAGGATTGATAATTAATGACTGAGGATTGAGGATCGAGGATTGAGCATTAAATGTTGAGGATTGAGGATTGAGGATTGAGGGTTGAGTATTGAGGATTGAGCATTGAGGATTGAGGGTAGAGAATTGAGGACGGTGGATTGAGGACTGTGGATTGAGGATTGAGGATTGAGGATTGAGGATTGAGGATTGAGGATTGAGGATTGAGGATTGAGGATTGAGGATTGAGGATTGAGTGTTGATTATTGAGGATTGAATGTTGTGGACTGAGGATTGATGACTGAAGATAATGAATTGAGATTTGATGATTGAAGATTGAGGACTGAGTGTTGAGGACAGAGTGCTGAGGATTGATGTCTGTGAACTGAGATTTGAAAATTAAAGATTGATGGTTGAGTATTGAAGACAGAGAATTGAGGATTTTCTATTGAGCATTGAGGATTGAGGATTGAGGGTTGACTACTGAGGGTTGAGGATTGAGTGTTGGGGATTGAGGATTGAGGATTGAGTATTGAGTGTCGAGGATTGAAGATTGAATATAGAGGTTTGAGGATTGTTGATTGATGATTGAGGACTGAGTGTTGAGGATAGAGTGTTGAGAATTGATGTACGGGAACTGAGATTTGACGATTGTACGTTGAGGATCGAGTATTGAATACTGGGAATTGAGGATTTTCTATTGAGGGCTGAGAATTGAGGATTGAGGATTGAGGATTGAGGATTGAGGATTGAGGATTTGGGATTGATGGTTGATGATTGAGGATTGACGATTGAGGATTGAGGATTGACGATTGAAGACTGAGGACTGATGACTGAGTATTGAAGAATGAGGACAGAGGGTTGAGGATTGAGGATCAAGGTTTGAGGATTGAAGGCTGAGGTTTTAGGATTGACGATTGAGGATTGAGGTTTGGGGATTTAGGATTGAGGATTGGTGGTTGAGGATTGAGGATAGACGATTGAGGATTGACGATTGAGGATTGAGGATTGACGATTGAGGATTGAGGATTGAGCATTGAGGATTGAGTGTTGAGGATTGAAGATTGAGGATTGAGAATTGATGATTGAGGATTGAAGATTGAGGACAGAGTATTGAAAACTGAGTATTGAAGAAATTCTATTGAGGATTGAAAATTGAGGATTGAGGATTGGGGATTGAGGATTAAGGGTTGAGGATTGAAGTTTGAGGTTTGAGGATTGACGATTGTGGATTGAGGATTGTGGACTGAGGATTGAGGACTGAGGATTGAGGATGAGGGCTGATGGTCGGGGATTGAGGTTTGACGGCTGAGGACTGAGGATTGAGGATTGAGAATTAAGTATTGTTGATAGAGGATTGAAGATTGAGGATTGGGTATTGAGGATTGAAGAATGAGGATTGAGGATTGAGGATTGAGGATTGAGGGTTGAGGATCTAGGATTGGAGATTGATTATTGAGGATTGAAGATTGAGGATTGATGATTGAGGATTTAGAATTGAGAATTGAGGATGAGGTCTGAGGGCTGATGATTGAGGTTTGAGAAATGAGGATTGAGGATTGAGGATTGAGAATCGAAGATTGAGTATTGAGAATTGAGGATTGAGTATTGAGGATTGAGGATTGAGAATTGAGGATGAGGACTGAGGGTTGAGAATTGAGGTTTGAGAAATGAGGATTGAGGATTGAGGATTGAGGATTGAGGGTTGAGGATCGATGATTGAGTATTGAAGATTGAGTATTGATCACTGAGGATTGAGGATTGAGGATTGAGGATTGAGGATTGAGGATTGAGGATTGAAGATTGAATATTGAGGATTGAAGATTGAGGATTGAGGATTGAGTGTTGAGGATGGAGGATGAGGGCCGAGGGTTCAGGATTGATGTTTGAGGTCTGAGGACTGAGGATTGAGGATCGAGAGTCGAGGATTGAGGATTGAGGATTGAGGATTGAGGATTGAGAATTGAGGATTGATGATTGAGGGTTGAAAATTGAATATTGAGGATTGAAGATTGAGGATTGATGATTAAGGATTGAGGATGGAGGATGAGGGCTGAGGGTTGAGGATTGAGGTTTGGGGACTGAGGACTGAGGATTGAGGATTGAGAATTGAGGATTGAGGGTTGAGGATTGAAGATTGAGGATTGGGTATTGAGGATTGAAGAATGAGGATTGAGGATTGAGGATTGAGGATTGAGGATTGAAGATTGAGTATTGAGGATTGAAGATTGACGACTGAGGGTTGAGGATTGAGGATTGAGGGTTGAGGATTGAGGATTGAAGATTGAGGATTGGGTATTGAGGACTGAACATTGAGGATTGTGGATTGAGGATTGAAGGTTGAATATTGATGAATGAAGATTAACGATTGAGGATTGAGGGTTGTGGATTGAGGACGAGGACTGGGAGTTGAGTATTGATACTTGAGGTCTGAGGACTGAGGATTGAGGATTGCGAATTGAGGATTGAGGATTGACGATTGAGGATTGAGGATTGACAATTGAAGACTGAGGACTGAGGATTGAGTATTGAAGACTGAGGACAGAGGGTTGAGGATTGAGGATCAAGGTTTGAGGATTGAAGGCTGAGGTTTGAGGATTGACGATTGAGGATTGAGGTTTGGGGATTGAGGATTGAGGATTGGTGGTTGAGGATTGAGGATAGACGATTGAGGATTGACGATTGAGGATTGAGGATTGAGGATTGAGGATTGAGGATTGAGCATTGAGGATTGAGTGCTGAGGATTGAAGATTGAGGATTGAGAATTGATGATTGAGGATTGAAGATTGAGGGCAGAGTATTGAAAACTGAGAATTGAAGATATTCTATTGAGGATTGAAAATTGAGGATTTTGGATTGAGGATTGAGGATTAAGGGTTGAGGATTGAAGATTGAGGTTTGAGGATTGACGATTGTGGATTGAGGATTGGGGATTGAGGATTGAGGATTGATGGTTGAGGATTGAGGATTGACGATTGAGGATTGAGGATTGAGGATTGTGGATTGAAGATTGAGGATTGATGATTGAGGATTGAGGATTGAGGATTGAGGATTGAGCATTGAGGGTTGAGTATTGAGTGTTGATGATTGAAGATTGAGGATTGAGAATGGATGATTGAGGATTGATGATTGAAGATTGAGGGTTGATTACTGAGTGTCGAGGATTGATCACTCAGGGTTGAGGGTTGAGGATTGACGATTGAGGATTGAGGATTGAGGATTGAGGATCGAGGATTGAGCATTGAGGATTGAGTGTTGAGGATTGAAGATTGAGGATTGAGAGTTGATGATTGAGGATTGAAGATTGAGGACAGAGTATTGAAAACTGAGAGTTGAGGATATTCTGTTGAGGATTGAGATTTGAGAATTGACGATTGAGGATTCAGGATTGAGTATTGATGGCTGCAGTTTGAGGATTGAAGATGAGGATTGAGGATCGAAGATGGAGGGTTGAGGATTGAGGGTTGAGGTTTGAGGATTGACGATTGAGGATTCAGGACTGAGGGTTGAGGATTGAGGTTTCAGAATTCAGGATTGGTAATTGAATATTGACGATTGAGGCTCGAGGACTGAGGATTGAGGATTGAGTATAGAGGATTGAAGATTGAGGTTTGAGGATTGAGGATTGAGGATTGAGGATTGAGGATTGAGGATTGAGGATTGAGGATTGAGGATTGAGGATTGAGGATTGAGGATTGAGGATAGAGGATTGAGCATTGAGGATTGACTGTTGAGGATTGAAGATTGAGGATTGAGAATTGATGATTGAGGGTTGAGGATTGATGACTGAGGGTTGAATACTGAGGGTTGAGGTTTAAGGGTTGAGGATTGAGTAATGAGGATTGAAGATTGAGTATTGATGATTGATGGTTGATCATTGAGGACTGAGGATTGAGGACTGAGGGGTGAGGTTTGAGTGCTGTGAGTTTATGATTGACAATTGAATATTGAGTGTTGAGGCTTGAGGTCTGAGGATTGAGGATTGAATATTGAGGATTGATAATTAATGACTGAGGATTGAGGATCGAGGATTGAGCATTAAATGTTGAGGATTGAGGATTGAGGATTGAGGGTTGAGTATTGAGGATTGAGCATTGAGGATTGAGGGTAGAGAATTGAGGACGGTGGATTGAGGACTGTGGATTGAGGATTGAGGATTGAGGATTGAGGATTGAGGATTGAGGATTGAGGATTGAGGATTGAGGATTGAGGATTGAGGATTGAGTGTTGATTATTGAGGATTGAATGTTGTGGACTGAGGATTGATGACTGAAGATAATGAATTGAGATTTGATGATTGAAGATTGAGGACTGAGTGTTGAGGACAGAGTGCTGAGGATTGATGTCTGTGAACTGAGATTTGAAAATTAAAGATTGATGGTTGAGTATTGAAGACAGAGAATTGAGGATTTTCTATTGAGCATTGAGGATTGAGGATTGAGGATTAAGTATTGGGGATTGATGGTAGAGGTTTGAGGATTGAAGCTTGAGGATTGAGTACTGAGGGTTGTGGATTGAGGTTTCAGAATCCAGGATTGTTAATTGAATATTGAGGATTGAGGATCGAGGTCTCAGGATTGAGGATTGAGTATTGAGGATTGAAGATTGATGATTGAGGATTGAGGATTAAGGCTTGAGGACTGAGGATTGAGGATTGAATATTGAGGATTGAGGTCTGATGACTGAGGATTGAGGATTGAGGATTGAGTATTGAGCATTGAGGAATGAATGTCGAGGATTGAAGATTGAATATAGAGGTTTGAGGATTGTTGATTGATGATTGAGGACTGAGTGTTGAGGATAGAGTGTTGAGAATTGATGTACGGGAACTGAGATTTGAAGATTGTAGGTTGAGGATCGAGTATTGAATACTGGGAACTGAGGATTTTCTATTGAGCGCTGAGAATTGAGGATTGAGGATTGAGGATTGAGGATTGAGGATTGAGGATTTAGGATTGATGGTTGATGATTGAGGATTGACGATTGGGGATTGAGGATTGACGATTGAAGACTGAGGACTGAGGATTGAGTATTGAAGAATGAGGACAGAGGGTTGAGGATTGAGGATCAATGTTTGAGGATTGAAGGCTGAGGTTTGTGGATTGACGATTGAGGATTGATGATTGGTGATTGAGGATTGAGGATTGATGGCTGAGGATTGAGGATTGACAATTGAGGATTGAGGATTGAGGATTGAGGGTAGAGGATTGAGGATTGAGGATTGAGTATAGAGGATTGAGGACAGAGAATTGAGGATTGAAGATTGAGGATTGAGGATTGAAGATTGAGGATTGAGGATTGAGTATTGAGGGTTGCCTACTGAGGGTTGAGGATTGAGTTTTGGGGATTGAGGATTGAGGATTGAGTATTGAGTGTCGAGGATTGAAGATTGAATATAGAGGTTTGAGGATTGTTGATTGATGATTGAGGACTGAGTGTTGAGGATAGAGTATTGAGAATTGATGTACGGGAACAGAGATTTGAAGATTGTAGATTGAGGATCGAGTATTCAATACTGGGAATTGAGGATTTTCTGTTGAGGGCTGAGAATTGAGGATTGAGGATTGAGGATTGAGGATTTGGGATTGATGGTTGATGATTGAGGATTGACGATTGAGGATTGAGGATTGACGATTGAAGACTGAGGACTGAGGATTGAGTATTGAAGAATGAGGACAGAGGGTTGAGGATTAAGGATCAAGGTTTGAGGATTGAAGGCTGAGGTTTGAGGATTGACGATTGAGGATTGAGGTTTCGGGAATGAGGATTGAGGATTGGTGGTTGAGGATTGAGGATAGACGATTGAGGATTGACGATTGAGGATTGAGGATTGAGGATTGAGGGTCGAGGATTGAGCGTTGAGGATTGAGTGTTGAGGATTGAAGATTGAGGATTGAGAATTGATGATTGAGGATTGAAGACTGAGGACAGAGTATTGAAAACTGAGAATTGAAGATATTCTATTGAGGATTGAAAATTGAGGATTGAGGATTGAGGATTGAGGATTAAGGGTTGAGGATTGAAGTTTGAGGTTTGAGGATTGACGGTTGTGGATTGAGGATTGTGGATTGAGGATTGAGGATTGATGGTTGAGGATTGAGAATTGACGATTGAGGATTGAGGATTGAGGATTGAGGATTGACGATTGAGGATTGAGGATTGAGGATTGAGGATTGAGGATTGAGGATTGAGCATTGAGTGTTGAGTATTGAGTGTTGATGGTTGAAGATTGAGGATTGAGAATGGATGATTGAGGATTGATGATTGAAGATTGAGGGTTGATTACTGAGTGTTGAGGATTGATGACTCAGGGTTGAGGGTTGAGGATTGACGATTGAGGATTGAGGATTGAGGATTGAGGATTGAGGATTGAGGATTAAGGGTTGAGGATTGAAGATTGAGGATTGGGTATTGAGGATTGAAGAATGAGGATTGAGGATTGAGGATTGAGGATTGAGGATTGAGGATTGAAATTGAGTATTGAGGATTGAAGATTGACGATTGAGGATTGAGGATTGAGGATTGAGGATTGAAGATTGAGGATTGGGTATTGAGGACTGAACATTGAGGATTGTGGATTGAGGATTGAAGGTTGAATATTGATGAATGAAGATTAACGATTGAGGATTGAGGGTTGTGGATTGAGGACGAGGACTGAGGGTTGAGTATTGATTCTTGAGGTCTGAGGATTGAGGATTGAGGATTGCGAATTGAGGATTGAAGATTGAAGATTGAGGATTGGGTATTGAGGATTGTAGAATGAGGATTGAGGATTGAGGATTGAGGATTGAGGATTGAAAATTGAGTATTGAGGATTGAAGATTGAGTTTTGAGTATTGAGGATTGAGGATTGAGGATTGAAGATTGAGTATTGAGGATTGAAGATTGAGGATTGAGGATTGAGGATTGAGGATTGAGGATTGAAGATTGAGGATTTAGGATTGGGGATTGAGGATTGAGCATTGAGGATTGAAGATTGAATATTGATGATTGAAGATTGAGGACTGAGGATTGAGGGTTGTGGACTGAGGATTGAGGATTGAGGATTGAGGATTGAGGATTGTGGATTGAGGATTGAGGATTGAGGATTGAGGATTGAGTATTGAGGATTGAGTGTTGATTATTGAGGATTGAATGTTGTGGACTGAGGATTGATGACTGAAGATAATGAATTGAGATTTGGTGATTGAAGATTGGGGACTGAGTGTTGAGGACCGAGTGTTGAGGATTGATGTCTCTGAACTGAGATTTGAAAATTAAAGATTGACGGTTGAGTATTGAAAACAGAGAATTGAGGATTTTCTATTGAGCATTGAGGATTGAGGATTGAGAATTAAGTATTGAGGATTGATGGTAGAGGTATGAGGATTGAAGATTGAGGATTGAGTACTGAGGGTTGTGGATTGAGGTTTCAGAATCCAGGATTGTTGATTGAATATTGAGGATTGAGGATAGAGGTCTGAGGATTGAGGATTGAGTATTGAGGATTGAAGATTGAGGATTGAGGATTCAGGATTAAGGCTTGAGGACTGAGGATTGAGGATTGAATGTTGAGGATTGAGAACTGATGACTGAGGATTGAGGATTGAGGATTGAGTATTGAGCATTGAGGAATGAATGTTGAGGACTGAAGATTGAGGATTGAGGATTGAAGATTGAGGATTGAGGATTGAGGATTGAGGATTGATGGCCGAGGATTGAGGATTGACAATTGAGGATTGAGGATTGAGGATTGAGGATTGAGGATTGAGGATTGAGGATTGAGGATTGCGGGAAAAGGATTGAAGGTTGAGTATTGAGGATTGACGATTGAGGTTCGAGGATTGGAGATTGAGGATTGTGTATTCATGTTTCAAGATAGAGGATTGAGGTTGAAGTTTGAGGATTTAGGATTGATAATTGAGGACTGAGGATAGAGGACTGAAGGTTGAGGATTGAGGACTGTGGACTGAGGATTGAGGATTGAGGTTTGAGAATTGAGGATTGAGGATTGCGGATTGAGGATTGAGGATTGAGTATTGAGTGCCGAGGATTGAAGATTGAATATAGAGGTTAGAGGATTGTTGATTGATGATTGAGGACTGAGTGTTGAGGATAGAGTGTTGAGAATTGATGTACGGGAACTGAGATTTGAAGATTGTAGGTTGAGGGTCGAGTATTGAATACTGGGTATTGAGGATTTTCTATTGAGGGCTGAGAATTGAGGATTGAGCATTGAGGATTGAGGATTGAGGATTGATGATTTAGGATTGATGGTTGAGGATTGAGGATTGACGATTGAGGATTGAGGATTGACGATTGAAGACTGAGGACTGAGGACTGAGTATTGAAGAATGAGGACAGAGGGTTGAGGATTGAGGATCAAGGTTTGAGGATTGAAGGCTGAGGTTTGAGGATTGACGATTGAGGATTGAGGTTTGGTGATTTAGGATTGAGGATTGGTGGTTGAGGATTGAGGATAGACGATTGAGGATTGACGATTGAGGATTGAGGATTGACGATTGAGGATTGAGGATTGAGCATTGAGGATTGAAAATTGAGGATTGAGGATTGGGGATTGAGGATTAAGGGTTGAGGATTGAAGTTTGAGGTTTGAGGATTGACGATTGTGGATTGAGGATTGTGGACTGAGGATTGAGGACTGAGGATTGAAGATGAGGGCTGATGGTCGGGGATTGAGGTTTGACGGCTGAGGACTGAGGATTGAGGATTGAGAATTAAGTATTGTTGATAGAGGATTGAAGATTGAGGATTGGGTATTGAGGATTGAAGAATGAGGATTGAGGATTGAGGATTGAGGATTGAGGGTTGAGGATCTAGGATTGGAGATTGATTATTGAGGATTGAAGATTGAGGATTGATGATTGAGGATTTAGAATTGAGAATTGAGGATGAGGTCTGAGGGCTGATGATTGAGGTTTGAGAAATGAGGATTGAGGATTGAGGATTGAGAATCGAAGATTGAGTATTGAGAATTGAGGATTGAGGATTGAGGATTGAGGATTGAGAATTGAGGATGAGGACTGAGGGTTGAGAATTGAGGTTTGAGAAATGAGGATTGAGGATTGAGGATTGAGGATTGAGGGTTGAGGATCGATGATTGAGTATTGAAGATTGAGTACTGATCACTGAGGATTGAGGATTGAGGATTGAGGATTGAGGATTGAGGATTGAGGATTGAAGATTGAATATTGAGGATTGAAGATTGAGGATTGAGGATTGAGTGTTGAGGATGGAGGATGAGGGCCGAGGGTTCAGGATTGATGTTCGAGGTCTGAGGACTGAGGATTGAGGATCGAGAGTCGAGGATTGAGGATTGAGGATTGAGGATTGAGGATTGAGAATTGAGGATTGATGATTGAGGGTTGAAAATTGAATATTGAGGATTGAAGATTGAGGATTGATGATTAAGGATTGAGGATGGAGGATGAGGGCTGAGGGTTGAGGATTGAGGTTTGGGGACTGAGGACTGAGGATTGAGGATTGAGAATTGAGGATTGAGGGTTGAGGATTGAAGATTGAGGATTGGGTATTGAGGATTGAAGAATGAGGATTGAGGATTGAGGATTGAGGATTGAGGATTGAAGATTGAGTATTGAGGATTGAAGATTGACGACTGAGGGTTGAGGATTGAGGATTGAGGGTTGAGGATTGAGGATTGAAGATTGAGGATTGGGTATTGAGGACTGAACATTGAGGATTGTGGATTGAGGATTGAAGGTTGAATATTGATGAATGAAGATTAACGATTGAGGATTGAGGGTTGTGGATTGAGGACGAGGACTGAGAGTTGAGTATTGATACTTGAGGTCTGAGGATTGAGGATTGAGGATTGCGAATTGAGGATTGAGGATTGACGATTGAGGATTGAGGATTGACAATTGAAGACTGAGGACTGAGGATTGAGTATTGAAGAATGAGGACAGAGGGTTGAGGATTGAGGATCAAGGTTTGAGGATTGAAGGCTGAGGTTTGAGGATTGACGATTGAGGATTGAGGTTTGGGGATTGAGGATTGAGGATTGGTGGTTGAGGATTGAGGATAGACGATTGAGGATTGACGATTGAGGATTGAGGATTGAGGATTGAGGATTGACGATTGAGGATTGAGGATTGAGTATTGAGGGTTGGCTACTGAGGGTTGAGGATTGAGTTTTGGGGATTGATGATTGAGGATTGAGTATTGAGTGTCGAGGATTGAAGATTGAATATAGAGGTTTGAGGATTGTTGATTGATGATTGAGGACTGAGTGTTGAGGATAGAGTGTTGAGAATTGATGTACGGGAACTGAGATTTGAAGATTGTAGGTTGAGGGTCGAGTATTGAATACTGGGTATTGAGGATTTTCTATTGAGGGCTGAGAATTGAGGATTGAGGATTGAGGATTGAGGATTGAGGATTGATGATTTAGGATTGATGGTTGAGGATTGAGGATTGACGATTGAGGATTGAGGATTGACGATTGAAGACTGAGGACTGAGGACTGAGTATTGAAGAATGAGGACAGAGGGTTGAGGATTGAGGATCAAGGTTTGAGGATTGAAGGCTGAGGTTTGAGGATTGACGATTGAGGATTGAGGTTTGGTGATTTAGGATTGAGGATTGGTGGTTGAGGATTGAGGATAGACGATTGAGGATTGACGATTGAGGATTGAGGATTGACGATTGAGGATTGAGGATTGAGCATTGAGGATTGAAAATTGAGGATTGAGGATTGGGGATTGAGGATTAAGGGTTGAGGACTGAAGTTTGAGGTTTGAGGATTGACGATTGTGGATTGAGGATTGTGGACTGAGGATTGAGGACTGAGGATTGAGGATGAGGGCTGATGGTCGGGGATTGAGGTTTAACGGCTGAGGACTGAGGATTGAGGTTTGAGAATTAAGTATTGTTGATAGAGGATTGAAGATTGAGGATTGGGTATTGAGGATTGAAGAATGAGGGTTGAGGATTGAGGATTGAGGATTGAGGGTTGAGGATCTAGGATTGGAGATTGATTATTGAGGATTGAAGATTGAGGATTGATGATTGAGGATTTAGAATTGAGAATTGAGGATGAGGTCTGAGGGCTGATGATTGAGGTTTGAGAAATGAGGATTGAGGATTGAGGATTGAGAATCGAAGATTGAGTATTGAGAATTGAGGATTGAGGATTGAGGATTGAGGATTGAGAATTGAGGATGAGGACTGAGGGTTGAGAATTGAGGTTTGAGAAATGAGGATTGAGGATTGAGGATTGAGGATTGAGGGTTGAGGATCGATGATTGAGTATTGAAGATTGAGTACTGATCACTGAGGATTGAGGATTGAGGATTGAGGATTGAGGATTGAGGATTGAGGATTGAAGATTGAATATTGAGGATTGAAGATTGAGGATTGAGGATTGAGTGTTGAGGATGGAGGATGAGGGCCGAGGGTTCAGGATTGATGTTCGAGGTCTGAGGACTGAGGATTGAGGATCGAGAGTCGAGGATTGAGGATTGAGGATTGAGGATTGAGGATTGAGAATTGAGGATTGATGATTGAGGGTTGAAAATTGAATATTGAGGATTGAAGATTGAGGATTGATGATTAAGGATTGAGGATGGAGGATGAGGGCTGAGGGTTGAGGATTGAGGTTTGGGGACTGAGGACTGAGGATTGAGGATTGAGAATTGAGGATTGAGGGTTGAGGGTTGAAGATTGAGGATTGGGTATTGAGGATTGAAGAATGAGGATTGAGGATTGAGGATTGAGGATTGAGGATTGAAGATTGAGTATTGAGGATTGAAGATTGACGACTGAGGGTTGAGGATTGAGGATTGAGGGTTGAGGATTGAGGATTGAAGATTGAGGATTGGGTATTGAGGACTGAACATTGAGGATTGTGGATTGAGGATTGAAGGTTGAATATTGATGAATGAAGATTAACGATTGAGGATTGAGGGTTGTGGATTGAGGACGAGGACTGAGAGTTGAGTATTGATACTTGAGGTCTGAGGATTGAGGATTGAGGATTGCGAATTGAGGATTGAGGATTGACGATTGAGGATTGAGGATTGACAATTGAAGACTGAGGACTGAGGATTGAGTATTGAAGAATGAGGACAGAGGGTTGAGGATTGAGGATCAAGGTTTGAGGATTGAAGGCTGAGGTTTGAGGATTGACGATTGAGGATTGAGGTTTGGGGATTGAGGATTGAGGATTGGTGGTTGAGGATTGAGGATAGACGATTGAGGATTGACGATTGAGGATTGAGGATTGAGGATTGAGGATTGACGATTGAGGATTGAGGATTGAGTATTGAGGGTTGGCTACTGAGGGTTGAGGATTGAGTTTTGGGGATTGAGGATTGAGGATTGAGTATTGAGTGTCGAGGATTGAAGATTGAATATAGAGGTTTGAGGATTGTTGATTGATGATTGAGGACTGAGTGTTGAGGATAGAGTGTTGAGAATTGATGTACGGGAACTGAGATTTGAAGATTGTAGATTGAGGATCGAGTATTCAATACTGGGAATTGAGGATTTTCTGTTGAGGGCTGAGAATTGAGGATTGAGGATTGAGGATTGAGGATTTGGGATTGATGGTTGATGATTGAGGATTGACGATTGAGGATTGAGGATTGACGATTGAAGACTGAGAACTGAGGATTGAGTATTGAAGAATGAGGAGAGAGGGTTGAGGATTGAGGATCAAGGTTTGAGGATTGAAGGCTGAGGTTTGAGGATTGACGATTGAGGATTGAGGTTTCGGGATTGAGGATTGAGGATTGGTGGTTGAGGATTGAGGATAGACGATTGAGGATTGACGATTGAGGATTGAGGATTGAGGATTGAGGGTCGAGGATTGAGCGTTGAGGATTGAGTGCTGAGGATTGAAGATTGAGGATTGAGAATTGATGATTGAGGATTGAAGATTGAGGACAGAGTATTGAAAACTGAGAATTGAAGATATTCTATTGAGGATTGAAAATTGAGGATTGAGGATTGAGGATTGAGGATTAAGGGTTGAGGATTGAAGTTTGAGGTTTGAGGATTGACGGTTGTGGATTGAGGATTGTGGACTGAGGATTGAGGATTGATGGTTGAGGATTGAGGATTGACGATTGAGGATTGAGGATTGAGGATTGAGGATTGACGATTGAGGATTGAGGATTGAGGATTGAGGATTGAGGATTGAGGATTGAGCATTGAGTGTTGAGTATTGAGTGTTGATGATTGAAGATTGAGGATTGAGAATGGATGATTGAGGATTGATGATTGAAGATTGAGGGTTGATTACTGAGTGTTGAGGATTGATGACTCAGGGTTGAGGGTTGAGGATTGACGATTGAGGATTGAGGATTGAGGATTGAGGATTGAGGATTGAGGATTAAGGGTTGAGGATTGAAGATTGAGGATTGGGTATTGAGGATTGAAGAATGAGGATTGAGGATTGAGGATTGAGGATTGAGGATTGAGGATTGAAGATTGAGTATTGAGGATTGAAGATTGACGATTGAGGATTGAGGATTGAGGATTGAGGATTGAAGATTGAGGATTGGGTATTGAGGACTGAACATTGAGGATTGTGGATTGAGGATTGAAGGTTGAATATTGATGAATGAAGATTAACGATTGAGGATTGAGGGTTGTGGATTGAGGACGAGGACTGAGGGTTGAGTATTGATACTTGAGGTCTGAGGATTGAGGATTGAGGATTGCGAATTGAGGATTGAAGATTGAAGATTGAGGATTGGGTATTGAGGATTGTAGAATGAGGATTGAGGATTGAGGATTGAGGATTGAGGATTGAAAATTGAGTATTGAGGATTGAAGATTGAGTTTTGAGTATTGAGGATTGAGGATTGAGGATTGAAGATTGAGTATTGAGGATTGAAGATTGAGGATTGAGGATTGAGGATTGAGGATTGAGGATTGAAGATTGAGGATTTAGGATTGGGGATTGAGGATTGAGGATTGAGGATTGAGGATTGAGGATTGTGGATTGAGGATTGAGGATTGAGGATTGAGGATTGAGGATTGAGTATTGAGGATTGAGTGTTGATTATTGAGGATTGAATGTTGTGGACTGAGGATTGATGACTGAAGATAATGAATTGAGATTTGGTGATTGAAGATTGGGGACTGAGTGTTGAGGACCGAGTGTTGAGGATTGATGTCTCTGAACTGAGATTTGAAAATTAAAGATTGACGGTTGAGTATTGAAAACAGAGAATTGAGGATTTTCTATTGAGCATTGAGGATTGAGGATTGAGAATTAAGTATTGAGGATTGATGGTAGAGGTATGAGGATTGAAGATTGAGGATTGAGTACTGAGGGTTGTGGATTGAGGTTTCAGAATCCAGGATTGTTGATTGAATATTGAGGATTGAGGATAGAGGTCTGAGGATTGAGGATTGAGTATTGAGGATTGAAGATTGAGGATTGAGGATTCAGGATTAAGGCTTGAGGACTGAGGATTGAGGATTGAATGTTGAGGATTGAGAACTGATGACTGAGGATTGAGGATTGAGGATTGAGTATTGAGCATTGAGGATTGAATGTTGAGGACTGAAGATTGAGGATTGAGGATTGAAGATTGAGGATTGAGGATTGAGGATTGAGGATTGATGGCCGAGGATTGAGGATTGACAATTGAGGATTGAGGATTGAGGATTGAGGATTGAGGATTGAGGATTGAGGATTGAGGATTGCGGGAAAAGGATTGAAGGTTGAGTATTGAGGATTGACGATTGAGGTTCGAGGATTGGAGATTGAGGATTGTGTATTCATGTTTCAAGATAGAGGATTGAGGTTGAAGTTTGAGGATTTAGGATTGATAATTGAGGACTGAGGATAGAGGACTGAAGGTTGAGGATTGAGGACTGTGGACTGAGGATTGAGGATTGAGGTTTGAGAATTGAGGATTGAGGATTGCGGATTGAGGATTGAGGATTGAGTATTGAGTGCCGAGGATTGAAGATTGAATATAGAGGTTTGAGGATTGTTGATTGATGATTGAGGACTGAGTGTTGAGGATAGAGTGTTGAGAATTGATGTACGGGAACTGAGATTTGAAGATTGTAGGTTGAGGGTCGAGTATTGAATACTGGGTATTGAGGATTTTCTATTGAGGGCTGAGAATTGAGGATTGAGCATTGAGGATTGAGGATTGAGGATTGATGATTTAGGATTGATGGTTGAGGATTGAGGATTGACGATTGAGGATTGAGGATTGACGATTGAAGACTGAGGACTGAGGACTGAGTATTGAAGAATGAGGACAGAGGGTTGAGGATTGAGGATCAAGGTTTGAGGATTGAAGGCTGAGGTTTGAGGATTGACGATTGAGGATTGAGGTTTGGTGATTTAGGATTGAGGATTGGTGGTTGAGGATTGAGGATAGACGATTGAGGATTGACGATTGAGGATTGAGGATTGACGATTGAGGATTGAGGATTGAGCATTGAGGATTGAAAATTGAGGATTGAGGATTGGGGATTGAGGATTAAGGGTTGAGGATTGAAGTTTGAGGTTTGAGGATTGACGATTGTGGATTGAGGATTGTGGACTGAGGATTGAGGACTGAGGATTGAAGATGAGGGCTGATGGTCGGGGATTGAGGTTTGACGGCTGAGGACTGAGGATTGAGGATTGAGAATTAAGTATTGTTGATAGAGGATTGAAGATTGAGGATTGGGTATTGAGGATTGAAGAATGAGGATTGAGGATTGAGGATTGAGGATTGAGGGTTGAGGATCTAGGATTGGAGATTGATTATTGAGGATTGAAGATTGAGGATTGATGATTGAGGATTTAGAATTGAGAATTGAGGATGAGGTCTGAGGGCTGATGATTGAGGTTTGAGAAATGAGGATTGAGGATTGAGGATTGAGAATCGAAGATTGAGTATTGAGAATTGAGGATTGAGGATTGAGGATTGAGGATTGAGAATTGAGGATGAGGACTGAGGGTTGAGAATTGAGGTTTGAGAAATGAGGATTGAGGATTGAGGATTGAGGATTGAGGGTTGAGGATCGATGATTGAGTATTGAAGATTGAGTACTGATCACTGAGGATTGAGGATTGAGGATTGAGGATTGAGGATTGAGGATTGAGGATTGAAGATTGAATATTGAGGATTGAAGATTGAGGATTGAGGATTGAGTGTTGAGGATGGAGGATGAGGGCCGAGGGTTCAGGATTGATGTTCGAGGTCTGAGGACTGAGGATTGAGGATCGAGAGTCGAGGATTGAGGATTGAGGATTGAGGATTGAGGATTGAGAATTGAGGATTGATGATTGAGGGTTGAAAATTGAATATTGAGGATTGAAGATTGAGGATTGATGATTAAGGATTGAGGATGGAGGATGAGGGCTGAGGGTTGAGGATTGAGGTTTGGGGACTGAGGACTGAGGATTGAGGATTGAGAATTGAGGATTGAGGGTTGAGGATTGAAGATTGAGGATTGGGTATTGAGGATTGAAGAATGAGGATTGAGGATTGAGGATTGAGGATTGAGGATTGAAGATTGAGTATTGAGGATTGAAGATTGACGACTGAGGGTTGAGGATTGAGGATTGAGGGTTGAGGATTGAGGATTGAAGATTGAGGATTGGGTATTGAGGACTGAACATTGAGGATTGTGGATTGAGGATTGAAGGTTGAATATTGATGAATGAAGATTAACGATTGAGGATTGAGGGTTGTGGATTGAGGACGAGGACTGAGAGTTGAGTATTGATACTTGAGGTCTGAGGATTGAGGATTGAGGATTGCGAATTGAGGATTGAGGATTGACGATTGAGGATTGAGGATTGACAATTGAAGACTGAGGACTGAGGATTGAGTATTGAAGAATGAGGACAGAGGGTTGAGGATTGAGGATCAAGGTTTGAGGATTGAAGGCTGAGGTTTGAGGATTGACGATTGAGGATTGAGGTTTGGGGATTGAGGATTGAGGATTGGTGGTTGAGGATTGAGGATAGACGATTGAGGATTGACGATTGAGGATTGAGGATTGAGGATTGAGGATTGACGATTGAGGATTGAGGATTGAGTATTGAGGGTTGGCTACTGAGGGTTGAGGATTGAGTTTTGGGGATTGATGATTGAGGATTGAGTATTGAGTGTCGAGGATTGAAGATTGAATATAGAGGTTTGAGGATTGTTGATTGATGATTGAGGACTGAGTGTTGAGGATAGAGTGTTGAGAATTGATGTACGGGAACTGAGATTTGAAGATTGTAGGTTGAGGGTCGAGTATTCAATACTGGGTATTGAGGATTTTCTATTGAGGGCTGAGAATTGAGGATTGAGGATTGAGGATTGAGGATTGAGGATTGATGATTTAGGATTGATGGTTGAGGATTGAGGATTGACGATTGAGGATTGAGGATTGACGATTGAAGACTGAGGACTGAGGACTGAGTATTGAAGAATGAGGACAGAGGGTTGAGGATTGAGGATCAAGGTTTGAGGATTGAAGGCTGAGGTTTGAGGATTGACGATTGAGGATTGAGGTTTGGTGATTTAGGATTGAGGATTGGTGGTTGAGGATTGAGGATAGACGATTGAGGATTGACGATTGAGGATTGAGGATTGACGATTGAGGATTGAGGATTGAGCATTGAGGATTGAAAATTGATGATTGAGGATTGGGGATTAAGGATTAAGGGTTGAGGATTGAAGTTTGAGGTTTGAGGATTGACGATTGTGGATTGAGGATTGTGGACTGAGGATTGAGGACTGAGGATTGAGGATGAGGGCTGATGGTCGGGGATTGAGGTTTAACGGCTGAGGACTGAGGATTGAGGATTGAGAATTAAGTATTGTTGATAGAGGATTGAAGATTGAGGATTGGGTATTGAGGATTGAAGAATGAGGGTTGAGGATTGAGGATTGAGGATTGAGGGTTGAGGATCTAGGATTGGAGATTGATTATTGAGGATTGAAGATTGAGGATTGATGATTGAGGATTTAGAATTGAGAATTGAGGATGAGGTCTGAGGGCTGATGATTGAGGTTTGAGAAATGAGGATTGAGGATTGAGGATTGAGAATCGAAGATTGAGTATTGAGAATTGAGGATTGAGGATTGAGGATTGAGGATTGAGAATTGAGGATGAGGACTGAGGGTTGAGAATTGAGGTTTGAGAAATGAGGATTGAGGATTGAGGATTGAGGATTGAGGGTTGAGGATCGATGATTGAGTATTGAAGATTGAGTACTGATCACTGAGGATTGAGGATTGAGGATTGAGGATTGAGGATTGAGGATTGAGGATTGAAGATTGAATATTGAGGATTGAAGATTGAGGATTGAGGATTGAGTGTTGAGGATGGAGGATGAGGGCCGAGGGTTCAGGATTGATGTTCGAGGTCTGAGGACTGAGGATTGAGGATCGAGAGTCGAGGATTGAGGATTGAGGATTGAGGATTGAGGATTGAGAATTGAGGATTGATGATTGAGGGTTGAAAATTGAATATTGAGGATTGAAGATTGAGGATTGATGATTAAGGATTGAGGATGGAGGATGAGGGCTGAGGGTTGAGGATTGAGGTTTGGGGACTGAGGACTGAGGATTGAGGATTGAGAATTGAGGATTGAGGGTTGAGGGTTGAAGATTGAGGATTGGGTATTGAGGATTGAAGAATGAGGATTGAGGATTGAGGATTGAGGATTGAGGATTGAAGATTGAGTATTGAGGATTGAAGATTGACGACTGAGGGTTGAGGATTGAGGATTGAGGGTTGAGGATTGAGGATTGAAGATTGAGGATTGGGTATTGAGGACTGAACATTGAGGATTGTGGATTGAGGATTGAAGGTTGAATATTGATGAATGAAGATTAACGATTGAGGATTGAGGGTTGTGGATTGAGGACGAGGACTGAGAGTTGAGTATTGATACTTGAGGTCTGAGGATTGAGGATTGAGGATTGCGAATTGAGGATTGAGGATTGACGATTGAGGATTGAGGATTGACAATTGAAGACTGAGGACTGAGGATTGAGTATTGAAGAATGAGGACAGAGGGTTGAGGATTGAGGATCAAGGTTTGAGGATTGAAGGCTGAGGTTTGAGGATTGACGATTGAGGATTGAGGTTTGGGGATTGAGGATTGAGGATTGGTGGTTGAGGATTGAGGATAGACGATTGAGGATTGACGATTGAGGATTGAGGATTGAGGATTGAGGATTGACGATTGAGGATTGAGGATTGAGTATTGAGGGTTGGCTACTGAGGGTTGAGGATTGAGTTTTGGGGATTGAGGATTGAGGATTGAGTATTGAGTGTCGAGGATTGAAGATTGAATATAGAGGTTTGAGGATTGTTGATTGATGATTGAGGACTGAGTGTTGAGGATAGAGTGTTGAGAATTGATGTACGGGAACTGAGATTTGAAGATTGTAGATTGAGGATCGAGTATTCAATACTGGGAATTGAGGATTTTCTGTTGAGGGCTGAGAATTGAGGATTGAGGATTGAGGATTGAGGATTTGGGATTGATGGTTGATGATTGAGGATTGACGATTGAGGATTGAGGATTGACGATTGAAGACTGAGAACTGAGGATTGAGTATTGAAGAATGAGGAGAGAGGGTTGAGGATTGAGGATCAAGGTTTGAGGATTGAAGGCTGAGGTTTGAGGATTGACGATTGAGGATTGAGGTTTCGGGATTGAGGATTGAGGATTGGTGGTTGAGGATTGAGGATAGACGATTGAGGATTGACGATTGAGGATTGAGGATTGAGGATTGAGGGTCGAGGATTGAGCGTTGAGGATTGAGTGCTGAGGATTGAAGATTGAGGATTGAGAATTGATGATTGAGGATTGAAGATTGAGGACAGAGTATTGAAAACTGAGAATTGAAGATATTCTATTGAGGATTGAAAATTGAGGATTGAGGATTGAGGATTGAGGATTAAGGGTTGAGGATTGAAGTTTGAGGTTTGAGGATTGACGGTTGTGGATTGAGGATTGTGGACTGAGGATTGAGGATTGATGGTTGAGGATTGAGGATTGACGATTGAGGATTGAGGATTGAGGATTGAGGATTGACGATTGAGGATTGAGGATTGAGGATTGAGGATTGAGGATTGAGGATTGAGCATTGAGTGTTGAGTATTGAGTGTTGATGATTGAAGATTGAGGATTGAGAATGGATGATTGAGGATTGATGATTGAAGATTGAGGGTTGATTACTGAGTGTTGAGGATTGATGACTCAGGGTTGAGGGTTGAGGATTGACGATTGAGGATTGAGGATTGAGGATTGAGGATTGAGGATTGAGGATTAAGGGTTGAGGATTGAAGATTGAGGATTGGGTATTGAGGATTGAAGAATGAGGATTGAGGATTGAGGATTGAGGATTGAGGATTGAGGATTGAAGATTGAGTATTGAGGATTGAAGATTGACGATTGAGGATTGAGGATTGAGGATTGAGGATTGAAGATTGAGGATTGGGTATTGAGGACTGAACATTGAGGATTGTGGATTGAGGATTGAAGGTTGAATATTGATGAATGAAGATTAACGATTGAGGATTGAGGGTTGTGGATTGAGGACGAGGACTGAGGGTTGAGTATTGATACTTGAGGTCTGAGGATTGAGGATTGAGGATTGCGAATTGAGGATTGAAGATTGAAGATTAAGGATTGGGTATTGAGGATTGTAGAATGAGGATTGAGGATTGAGGATTGAGGATTGAGGATTGAAAATTGAGTATTGAGGATTGAAGATTGAGTTTTGAGTATTGAGGATTGAGGATTGAGGATTGAAGATTGAGTATTGAGGATTGAAGATTGAGGATTGAGGATTGAGGATTGAGGATTGAGGATTGAAGATTGAGGATTTAGGATTGGGGATTGAGGATTGAGGATTGAGGATTGAGGATTGAGGATTGTGGATTGAGGATTGAGGGTTGAGGATTGAGGATTGAGGATTGAGGATTGAGTGTTGATTATTGAGGATTGAATGTTGTGGACTGTGGATTGATGACTGAAGATAATGAATTGAGATTTGATGATTGAAGATTGGGGACTGAGTGTTGAGGACAGAGTGTTGAGGATTGATGTCTCTGAACTGAGATTTGAAAATTAAAGATTGACGGTTGAGTATTGAAAACAGAGAATTGAGGATTTTCTATTGAGCATTGAGCATTGAGGATTGAGAATTAAGTATTGAGGATTGATGGTAGAGGTATGAGGATTGAAGATTGAGGATTGAGTACTGAGGGTTGTGGATTGAGGTTTCAGAATCCAGGATTGTTGATTGAATATGGAGGATTGAGGATAGAGGTCTGAGGATTGAGGATTGAGTATTGAGGATTGAAGATTGAGGATTGAGGATTCAGGATTAAGGCTTGAGGACTGAGGATTGAGGATTGAATATTGAGGATTGAGATCTGATGACTGAGGATTGAGGATTGAGGATTGAGTATTGAGCATTGAGGAATGAATGTTGAGGACTGAAGATTGAGGATTGAGGATTGAAGATTGAGGATTGAGGATTGAGTATTGAGGGTTGACTACTGAGGGTTGAGGATTGAGTGTTGGGGATTGAGGATTGAGGATTGAGTATTGAGTGTCGAGGATTGAAGATTGAATATAGAGGTTTGAGGATTGTTGATTGATGATTGAGGACTGAGTGTTGAGGATAGAGTGTTGAGAATTGATGTACGGGAACTGAGATTTGACGATTGTACGTTGAGGATCGAGTATTGAATACTGGGAATTGAGGATTTTCTATTGACGGCTGAGAATTGAGGATTGAGGATTGAGGATTGAGGATTGAGGATTGAGGATTTGGGATTGATGGTTGATGATTGAGGATTGACGGTTGAGGATTGAGGATTGACGATTGAAGACTGAGGACTGAGGACTGAGTATTGAAGAATGAGGACAGAGGGTTGAGGATTGAGGATCAAGGTTTGAGGATTGAAGGCTGAGGTTTGAGGATTGACGAATGAGGATTGAGGTTTGGGGATTTAGGATTGAGGATTGGTGGTTGAGGATTGAGGATAGACGATTGAGGATTGACGATTGAGGATTGAGGATTGACGATTGAGGATTGAGGATTGAGCATTGAGGATTGAGTGTTGAGGATTGAAGATTGAGGATTGAGAATTGATGATTGAGGATTGAAGATTGAGGACAGAGTATTGAAAACTGAGTATTGAAGATATTCTATTGAGGATTGAAAATTGAGGATTGAGGATTGGGGATTGAGGATTAAGGGTTGAGGATTGAAGTTTGAGTTTTGAGGATTGACGATTGTGGATTGAGGATTGTGGACTGAGGATTGAGGACTGAGGATTGAGGATGAGGGCTGATGGTCGGGAATTGAGGTTTGACGGCTGAGGACAGAGGATTGAGGATTGAGAATTAAGTATTGTTGATAGACGATTGAAGATTGAGGATTGGGTATTGAGGATTGAAGAATGAGGATAGATGATTGAAGATTGAGGACTGAGTGTTGAGAACAGAGTGACGAGGATTGATGTCTGTGAACTGAGATTTAAAAATTGAAGATTGAGTGTTGAGTATTGAAAACTGAGAGTTGAGGATTTTCTATTGAGGATTGCGGATTGAGGATTGAGGATTGAGTATTGAGTGTCGAGGATTGAAGATTGAATATAGAGGTTTGAGGATTGTTGATTGATGATTGAGGACTGAGAGTTGAGGATAGAGTGTTGAGAATTGATGTACGGGAACTGAGATTTGACGATTGTACGTTGAGGATCGAGTATTGAATACTGGGAATTGAGGATTTTCTATTGAGGGCTGAGAATTGAGGATTGAGGATTGAGGATTGGGTATTGAGGATTGAAGAATGAGGATTGAGGATTGAGGATTGAGGATTGAGGGTTGAGGATCTAGGATTGGAGATTGATTATTGAGGATTGAAGATTGAGGATTGATGATTGAGGATTTAGAATTGAGAATTGAGGATGAGGTCTGAGGGCTGATGATTGAGGTTTGAGAAATGAGGATTGAGGATTGAGGATTGAGAATCGAAGATTGAGTATTGAGAATTGAGGATTGAGGATTGAGGATTGAGGATTGAGAATTGAGGATGAGGACTGAGGGTTGAGAATTGAGGTTTGAGAAATGAGGATTGAGGATTGAGGATTGAGGATTGAGGGTTGAGGATCGATGATTGAGTATTGAAGATTGAGTATTGATCACTGAGGATTGAGGATTGAGGATTGAGGATTGAGGATTGAGGATTGAGGATTGAAGATTGAATATTGAGGATTGAAGATTGAGGATTGTGGATTGAGTGTTGAGGATGGAGGATGAGGGCCGAGGGTTCAGGATTGATGTTTGAGGTCTGAGGACTGAGGATTGAGGATCGAGAGTCGAGGATTGAGGATTGAGGATTGAGGATTGAGGATTGAGAATTGAGGATTGATGATTGAGGGTTGAAAATTGAATATTGAGGATTGAAGGTTGAGGATTGATGATTAAGGATTGAGGATGGAGGATGAGGGCTGAGGGTTGAGGAATGAGGTTTGGGGACTGAGGACTGAGGATTGAGGATTGAGAATTGAGGATTGAGGGTTGAGGATTGAAGATTGAGGATTGGGTATTGAGGACTGAAGAATGAGGATTGAGGATTGAGGATTGAGGATTGAGGATTGAAGATTGAGTATTGAGGATTGAAGATTGACGACTGAGGGTTGAGGATTGAGGATTGAGGGTTGAGGATTGAGGATTGAAGATTGAGGATTGGGTATTGAGGACTGAACATTGAGGATTGTGGATTGAGGATTGAAGGTTGAATATTGATGAATGAAGATTAACGATTGAGGATTGAGGGTTGTGGATTGAGGACGAGGACTGAGAATTGAGTATTGATACTTGAGGTCTGAGGATTGAGGATTGAGGATTGCGAATTGAGGATTGAGGATTGACGATTGAGGATTGAGGATTGACAATTGAAGACTGAGGACTGAGGATTGAGTATTGAAGAATGAGGACAGAGGGTTGAGGATTGAGGATCAAGGTTTGAGGATTGAAGGCTGAGGTTTGAGGATTGACGATTGAGGATTGAGGTTTGGGGATTGAGGATTGAGGATTGGTGGTTGAGGATTGAGGATAGACGATTGAGGATTGACGATTGAGGATTGAGGATTGAGGATTGAGGATTGAGGATTGAGCATTGAGGATTGAGTGTTGAGGATTGAAGATTGAGTATTGAGAATTGATGATTGAGGATTGAAGATTGAGGGCAGAGTATTAAAAACTGAGAATTGAAGATATTCTATTGAGGATTGAAAATTGAGGATTGAGGATTGAGGATTGAGGATTAAGGGTTGAGGATTGAAGTTTGAGGTTTGAGGATTGAGGATTGAGGCTTGAGGACTGAGGATTGAGGATTGAATATTGAGGATTGAGAATTAATGACTGAGGATTGAGGATCGAGGATTGAGGATTGAGGATTGAGGATTGAAGATTGAGTATTGAGGATTGAAGATTGAGGATTGAGGATTGAGGTTTGAGGATTGAGGATTGAAGATTGAGGATTGAGGATTGGGGATTGAGGATTGAGCATTAAGGATTGAAGATTGAATATTGATGATTGAAGATTGAGGATTGAGAATTGAGGGTTGTGGATTGAGGATTGAGGATTGAGGATTGAGGATTGAGGATTGAGGATTGAGGATTGAGGATTGAGGATTGAGTGTTGATTATTGAGGATTGAATGTTGTGGACTGAGGATTGATGACTGAAGATAATGAATTGAGATTTGATGATTGAAGATTGGGGACTGAGTGTTGAGGACAGAGTGTTGAGGATTGATGTCTCTGAACTGAGATTTGATAATTAAAGATTGAGGGTTGAGTATTGAAAACAGAGAATTGAGGATTTTCTATTGAGCATTGAGGATTGAGGATTGAGGATTAAGTATTGAGGATTGATGGTAGAGGTATGAGGACTGAAGATTGAGGATTGAGTACTGAGGGTTGTGGATTGAGGTTTCAGAATCCAGGATTGTTAATGGAATATTGAGGATTGAGGATCGAGGTCTGAGGATTGAGGATTGAGTATTGAGGATTGAAGATTAAGGATTGAGGATTGATGATTGATGATTGGGGATTGAGGATTGAGGATTGATGGCTGAGGATTAAGGATTGACAATTGAGGATTGAGGATTAAGGATTGAGGATTGAGGATTGAGGATTGAGGATTGAGGATAGAGGATTGAGGACAGAGAATTGAGGATTGAAGATTGAGGATTGAGGATTGAGTATTGAGGGTTCACTACTGAGGGTTGAGGATTGAGTGTTGGGGATTGGGGATTGAGGATTGAGTACTGAGTGTCGAGGATTGAAGATTGAATATAGAGGTTTGAGGATTGTTGATTGATGATTGAGGACTGAGTGTTGAGGATGGAGTGTTGAGAATTGATGTACGGGAACTGAGATTTGAAGATTGTAGGTTGAGGATCGAGTATTGAATACTGGGAATTGAGGATTTTCTATTGTGGGCTGAGAATTGAGGATTGAGGATTGAGGATTGAGTATTGAGGATTGAGGATTTGGGATTGATGGTTGATGATTGAGGATTGACGATTGAGGATTGAGGATTGACGATTGAAGACTGAGGACTGAGGATTGAGAATTGAAGAATGAGGACAGAGGGTTGAGGATTGAGGTTCAAGGTTTGAGGATTGAAGGCTGATGTTTGAGGATTGACGATTGAGTATTGAGGTTTGGGGATTGAGGATTGAGGATTGGTGGTTGAGGATTGAGGATAGACGATTGAGGATTGACGATTGAGGATTGAGGATTGAGGATTGAGGATTGACGATTGAGGATTGAGGATTGAGGATTGAGGATTGAGGATTGAAGATTGAATATTGAGGATTGAAGATTGAGGATTGAGGATTGAGGGTTGAGGATGGAGGATGAGGGCTGAGGGTTCAGGATTGAGGTTTGAGGTCTGAGGACTGAGGATTGAGTATCGAGAGTCGAGGATTAAGGATTGAGGATTGAGGATTGAGGATTGAGAATTGAGGATTGATGATTGAGGGTTGAGAATTGAATATTGAGGATTGAAGATTGAGGATTGATGACTAAGGATTGACGATTGAGGATTGAGGATTGAGGATTGAGGATTGAGGATTGAGGATTGAGGATTGAGGATTGAGGATTAAGCATAGAGGGTTGAGTATTGAGTGTTGATGATTGAAGATTGAGGATTGAGAATGGATGATTGAGGATTGAGGATTAAGCATTGAGGGTTGAGTATTGAGTGTTGATGATTGAAGATTGAGGATTGAGAATGGATGATTGAGGATTGATGATTGAAGATTGACGGTTGATTACTGAGTGTTGAGGATTGATGACTCAGGGTTGAGGGTTAAGGATTGACGATTGAGGATTGAGGATTGAGGATTGAGGATTGAGGATTGAGGATTGATGATTAAGGGTTCAGGATTGAAGATTGAGGATTGGGTATTGAGGATTGAAGAATGAGGATTGAGGATTGAGGATTGAGGATTGAGGATTGGGTATTCAGGACTGATCATTGAGGATTGTGGATTGAGGATTGAAGGTTGAATATTGATGAATGAAGATTAACGATTGAGAATTGAGGGTTGTGGATTGAGGACGAGGACTGAGGGTTGAGTATTGATACTTGAGGTCTGAGGATTGAGGATTGAGGATTGCGAATTGAGGATTGACGATTGAAGACTGAGGACTGAGGATTGAGTATTGAAGAATGAGGACAGAGGGTTGAGGATTGAGGATCAAGGTTTGAGGATTGAAGGCTGAGGTTTGAGGATTGACGATTGAGGATTGAGGTTTGGGGATTGAGGATTGAGGATTGGTGGTTGAGGATTGAGGATAGACGATTGAGGATTGACGATTGAGGATTGAGGATTGAGGATTGAGGATTGAGGATTGAGCATTGAGGACTGAGTGTTGAGGATTGAAGATTGAGGATTGAGAATTGATGATTGAGGATTGAAGATTGAGGACAGAGTATTGAAAACTGAGAATTGAAGATATTCTATTGAGGATTGAAAATTGAGGATTGAGGATTGAGGATTGAGGATTAAGGGTTGAGGATTGGTGGTTGAGGATTGAGGATTGACGATTGAGGATTGACGATTGAGGATTGAGGATTGAGGATTGAGTACTGAGGGTTGTGGATTGAGGTTTCAGAATCCAGGATTGTTAATTGAATATTGAGGATTGAGGATCGAGGTCTCAGGATTGAGGATTGAGTATTGAGGATTGAAGATTGATGATTGAGGATTGAGGATTAAGGCTTGAGGACTGAGGATTGAGGATTGAATATTGAGGATTGAGGTCTGATGACTGAGGATTGAGGATTGAGGATTGAGTATTGAGCATTGAGGAATGAATGTCGAGGATTGAAGATTGAATATAGAGGTTTGAGGATTGTTGATTGATGATTGAGGACTGAGTGTTGAGGATAGAGTGTTGAGAATTGATGTACGGGAACTGAGATTTGAAGATTGTAGGTTGAGGATCGAGTATTGAATACTGGGAACTGAGGATTTTCTATTGAGGGCTGAGAATTGAGGATTGAGGATTGAGGATTGAGGATTGAGGATTGAGGATTTAGGATTGATGGTTGATGATTGAGGATTGACGATTGGGGATTGAGGATTGACGATTGAAGACTGAGGACTGAGGATTGAGTATTGAAGAATGAGGACAGAGGGTTGAGGATTGAGGATCAATGTTTGAGGATTGAAGGCTGAGGTTTGAGGATTGATGATTGAGGATTGAGGTTTGGGGATTGAGGATTGAGGATTGGTGGTTGAGGATTGAGGATAGACGATTGAGGATTGACGATTGAGGATTGAGGATTGAGGATTGAGGATTGAGGATTGAGCATTGAGGATTGAGTGTTGAGGATTGAAGATTGAGGATTGAGAATTGATGATTGAGGATTGAAGATTGAGGACAGAGAATTGAAAACTGAGAATTGAAGATATTCTATTGAGGATTGAAAATTGAGGATTGAGGATTGAGGATTGAGGATTAAGGGTTGAGGATTGAAGTTTGAGGTTTGAGGATTGACGATTGTGGATTGAGGATTGTGGATTGAGGATTGAGGATTGATGGTTGAGGATTGAGGATTGGCGATTGAGGATTGAGGATTGAGGATTGAGGATTGACGATTGAGGATTGAGAATTGAGTATTGAGGATTGAGGATTGAGGATTGAGCATTGAGGGTTGAGTATTGAGTGTTGATGATTGAAGATTGAGGATTGAGAATGGATGATTGAGGATTGATGATTGAAGATTGAGGATTGATTACTGAGTGTTGAGGATTGATGACTCAGGGTTGACGGTTGAGGATTGACGATTGAGGATTGAGTGTTGAGGATTGAGGATTGAGGATTGAGGATTAAGGGTTGAGGATTGAAGATTGAGGATTGGGTATTGAGGATTGAAGAATGAGGATTGAGGATTGAGGATTGAGGATTGATGATTGAAGATTGAGTATTGAGGATTGAAGATTGACGATTGAGGATTGAGGATTGAGGATTGAGGATTGAGGGTTGCGGATAGAGGACGAGGACTGAGGGTTGAGTATTGGTACTTGAGGTCTGATGATTGAGGATTGAGGATTGCGAATTGAGGATTGAAGATTGAAGATAGAGGATTGGGTATTGAGGATTGTAGAATGAGGATTGAGGATTGAGGATTGAGGATTGAGGATTGAAAATTGAGTATTGAGGATTGAAGATTGAGTTTTGAGCATTGAGGATTGAGTGTTGAGGGTTGAAGATTGAGGATTGAGAATTGATGATTGAGGATTGAAGATTGAGGACAGAGAATTGAAAACTGAGAATTGAAGATATTCTATTGAGGATTGAAAATTGAGGATTGAGGATTGAGGATTGAGGATTAAGGGTTGAGGATTGAAGTTTGAGGTTTGAGGATTGACGATTGTGGATTGAGGATTGTGGATTGAGGATTGAGGATTGATGGTTGAGGATTGAGGATTGGCGATTGAGGATTGAGGATTGAGGATTGAGGATTGACGATTGAGGATTGAGAATTGAGTATTGAGGATTGAGGATTGAGGATTGAGCATTGAGGGTTGAGTATTGAGTGTTGATGATTGAAGATTGAGGATTGAGAATGGATGATTGAGGATTGATGATTGAAGATTGAGGATTGATTACTGAGTGTTGAGGATTGATGACTCAGGGTTGACGGTTGAGGATTGACGATTGAGGATTGAGTGTTGAGGATTGAGGATTGAGGATTGAGGATTAAGGGTTGAGGATTGAAGATTGAGGATTGGGTATTGAGGATTGAAGAATGAGGATTGAGGATTGAGGATTGAGGATTGATGATTGAAGATTGAGTATTGAGGATTGAAGATTGACGATTGAGGATTGAGGATTGAGGATTGAGGATTGAGGGTTGAGGATTGAAGATTCAGGATTGGGTATTGAGGACTGAACATTGAGGATTGTGGATTGAGGATTGAAGGTTGAATATTGATGAATGAAGATTAACGATTGAGGATTGAGGGTTGCGGATAGAGGACGAGGACTGAGGGTTGAGTATTGGTACTTGAGGTCTGATGATTGAGGATTGAGGATTGCGAATTGAGGATTGAAGATTGAAGATAGAGGATTGGGTATTGAGGATTGTAGAATGAGGATTGAGGATTGAGGATTGAGGATTGAGGATTGAAAATTGAGTATTGAGGATTGAAGATTGAGTTTTGAGTAATGAGGATTGAGGATTGAGGATTGAAGATTGAGTATTGAGGATTGAAGATTGAGGATTGAGGATTGAGGATTGAGGATTGAGGATTGAGGATTGAGGATTGAGGATTGAGGATTGAGGATTGAGTGTTGATTATTGAGGATTGAATGTTGTGGACTGAGGATTGATGACTGAAGATAATGAATTGAGATTTGATGATTGAAGATTGGGGACTGAGTGTTGAGGACAGAGTGTTGAGGATTGATGTCTCTGAACTGAGATTTGATAATTAAAGATTGAGGGTTGAGTATTGAAAACAGAGAATTGAGGATTTTCTATTGAGCATTGAGGATTGAGGATTGAGGATTAAGTATTGAGGATTGATGGTAGAGGTATGAGGACTGAAGATTGAGGATTGAGTACTGAGGGTTGTGGATTGAGGTTTCAGAATCCAGGATTGTTAATTGAATATTGAGGATTGAGGATCGAGGTCTGAGGATTGAGTATTGAGTATTGAGGATTGAAGATTAAGGATTGAGGATTGATGATTGATGATTGGGGATTGAGGATTGAGGACTGATGGCTGAGGATTGAGGATTGACAATTGAGGATTGAGGATTGAGGATTGAGGATTGAGGATTGAGGATTGAGGATTGAGGATAGAGGATTGAGGACAGAGAATTGAGGATTGAAGATTGAGGATTGAGGATTGAAGATTGAGGATTGAGGATTGAGTATTGAGGGTTGACTACTGAGGGTTGAGGATTGAGTGTTGGGGATTGAGGATTGAGGATTGAGTACTGAGTGTCGAGGATTGAAGATTGAATATAGAGGTTTGAGGATTGTTGATTGATGATTGAGGACTGAGTGTTGAGGATGGAGTGTTGAGAATTGATGTACGGGAACTGAGATTTGAAGATTGTAGGTTGAGGATCGAGTATTGAATACTGGGAATTGAGGATTTTCTATTGTGGGCTGAGAATTGAGGATTGAGGATTGAGGATTGAGGATTGAGGATTGTGGATTTGGGATTGATGGTTGATGATTGAGGATTGACGATTGAGGATTGAGGATTGACGATTGAAGACTGAGGACTGAGGATTGAGAATTGAAGAATGAGGACAGAGGGTTGAGGATTGAGGTTCAAGGTTTGAGGATTGAAGGCTGATGTTTGAGGATTGACGATTGAGGATTGAGGTTTGGGGATTGAGGATTGAGGATTGGTGGTTGAGGATTGAGGATTGGTGGTTGAGGATTGAGGATAGACGATTGAGGATTGACGATTGAGGATTGAGGATTGAGGATTGAGGATTGACGATTGAGGATTGAGGATTGAGGATTGAGGATTGAGGATTGAAGATTGAATATTGAGGATTGAAGATTGAGGATTGAGGATTGAGGGTTGAGGATGGAGGATGAGGGCTGAGGGTTCAGGATTGAGGTTTGAGGTCTGAGGACTGAGGATTGAGTATCGAGAGTCGAGGATTAAGGATTGAGGATTGAGGATTGAGGATTAAGAATTGAGGATTGATGATTGAGGGTTGAGAATTGAATATTGAGGATTGAAGATTGAGGATTGACGACAAAGGATTGACGATTGAGGATTGAGGATTGAGGATTGAGGATTGAGGATTAAGCATAGAGGGTTGAGTATTGAGTGTTGATGATTGAAGATTGAGGATTGAGAATGGATGATTGAGGATTGAGGATTAAGCATTGAGGGTTGAGTATTGAGTGTTGATGATTGAAGATTGAGGATTGAGAATGGATGATTGAGGATTGATGATTGAAGATTGACGGTTGATTACTGAGTGTTGAGGATTGATGACTCAGGGTTGAGGGTTAAGGATTGACGATTGAGGATTGAGGATTGAGGATTGAGGATTGAGGATTGAGGATTAAGGGTTCAGGATTGAAGATTGAGGATTGGGTATTGAGGATTGAAGAATGAGGATTGAGGATTGAGGATTGAGGATTGAGGATTGGGTATTCAGGACTGAACATTGAGGATTGTGGATTGAGGATTGAAGGTTGAATATTGATGAATGAAGATTAACGATTGAGGATTGAGGGTTGTGGATTGAGGACGAGGACTGAGGGTTGAGTGTTGATACTTGAGGTCTGAGGATTGAGGATTGAGGATTGCGAATTGAGGATTGACGATTGAAGACTGAGGACTGAGGATTGAGTATTGAAGAATGAGGACAGAGGGTTGAGGATTGAGGATCAAGGTTTGAGGATTGAAGGCTGAGGATTGAGGATTGACGATTGAGGATTGAGGTTTGGGGATTGAGGATTGAGGATTGGTGGTTGAGGATTGAGGATAGACGATTGAGGATTGACGATTGAGGATTGAGGATTAAGGGTTGAGGATTGAGGATTGAGGATTGAGGATTGAGGATTCAGGATTGAGGATTGAAGATTGAGTATTGAGGACTGAAGATTGAGGATTGAGGATTGTGGATTGAGGATTGAAGATTGACGATTGAGGATTGAGGATTGAGGATTGAGGATTGAAGATTGAGGATTGGGTATTGAGGACTGAACATTGAGGATTGTGGATTGAGGATTGAAGGTTGAATATTGATGAATGAAGATTAACGATTGAGGATTGAGGGTTGTGGATTGAGGACGAGGACTGAGGGTTGAGTATTGATACTTCAGGTCTGAGGATTGAGGATTGAGGATTGCGAATTGAGGATTGAAGATTGAAGATTGAGGATTGGGTATTGAGGATTGTAGAATGAGGATTGAGGATTGAGGATTGAGGATTGAGGATTGAAAATTGAGTATTGAGGATTGAAGATTGAGTTTTGAGTATTGAGGATTGAGGATTGAGGATTGAAGACTGAGTATTGAGGATTGAAGATTGAGGATTGAGGATTGAGGATTGAGGATTGAGGATTGAAGATTGAGGATTTAGGATTGGGGATTGAGGATTGAGCATTGAGGATTGAAGATTGAATATTGATGATTGAAGATTGAGGATTGAGGATTGAGGGTTGTGGATTGAGGATTGAGGATTGAGGATTGAGGATTGAGGATTGAGGATTGAGGATTGAGGATTGAGGATTGAGGATTGAGGATTGAGGATTGAGGATTGAGGATTTGGGATTGATGGTTGATGATTGAGGATTGACGATTGAGGATTGAGGATTGACGATTGAAGACTGAGGACTGAGGACTGAGTATTGAAGAATGAGGACAGAGGGTTGAGGATTGAGGATCAAGGTTTGAGGATTGAAGGCTGAGGTTTGAGGATTGACGATTGAGGATTGAGGTTTGGGGATTGAGGATTGACGATTGGTGGTTGAGGATTGAGGATAGACGATTGAGGATTGACGATTGAGGATTGAGGATTGACGATTGAGGATTGAGGATTGAGCATTGAGAATTGAGTGTTGAGGATTGAAGAGTGAGGATTGAGAATTGACGATTGAGGATTGAAGATTGAGGACAGAGTATTGAAAACTGAGAATTGAAGATATTCTATTGAGGATTGAAGATTGAGGATTGAGGATTGAGGATTGAGGATTAAGGGTTGAGGATTGAAGTTTGAGGTTTGAGGATTGACGATTGTGGATTGAGGATTGTGGACTGAGGATTGAGGACTGAGGATTGAGGATGAGGGCTGATGGTCGGGGATTGTGGTTTGACGGCTGAGGACTGAGGATTGAGGATTGAGAATTAAGTATTGTTGATAGAGGATTGAAGATTGAGGACTGGGTATTGAGGATTGAAGAATGCGGATTGAGGATTGAGGATTGAGGATTGAGGGTTGAGGATCTAGTATTGGAGATTGATTATTGAGGATTGAAGATTGAGGATTGATGATTGAGGATTTAGAATTGAGAATTGAGGATGAGGTCTGAGGGCTGATGATTGAGGTTTGAGAAATGAGGATTGAGGATTGAGGATTGAGAATCGAAGATTGAGTATTGAGAATTGAGGATTGAGGATTGAGGATTGAGGATTGAGAATTGAGGATGAGGACTGAGGGTTGAGGGTTGAGAATTGAGGTTTGAGAAATGAGGATTGAGGATTGAGGATTGAGGATTGAGGGTTGAGGATCGATGATTGAGTATTGAAGATTGAGTATTGATCACTGAGGATTGAGGATTGAGGATTGAGGATTGAGGATTGAGGATTGAGGATTGAAGATTGAATATTGAGGATTGAAGATTGAGGATTGAGGATTGAGTGTTGAGGATGGAGGATGAGGGCCGAGGGTTCAGGGTTGATGTTTGAGGTCTGAGGACTGAGGATTGAGGATCGAGAGTCGAGGATTGAGGATTGAGGATTGAGGATTGAGGATTGAGAATTGAGGATTGATGATTGAGGGTTGAAAATTGAATATTGAGGATTGAAGATTGAGGATTGATGATTAAGGATTGAGGATGGAGGATGAGGGCTGAGGGTTGAGGATTGAGGTTTGGGGACTGAGGACTGAGGATTGAGGATTGAGAATTGAGGATTGAGGGTTGAGGATTGAAGATTGAGGATTGGGTATTGAGGATTGAAGAATGAGGATTGAGGATTGAGGATTGAGGATTGAGGATTGAAGATTGAGTATTGAGGATTGAAGATTGACGACTGAGGGTTGAGGATTGAGGATTGAGGGTTGAGGATTGAGGATTGAAGATTGAGGATTGGGTATTGAGGACTGAACATTGAGGATTGTGGATTGAGGATTGAAGGTTGAATATTGATGAATGAAGATTAACGATTGAGGATTGAGGGTTGTGGATTGAGGACGAGGACTGAGAGTTGAGTATTGATACTTGAGGTCTGAGGATTGAGGATTGAGGATTGCGAATTGAGGATTGAGGATTGACGATTGAGGATTGAGGATTGACAATTGAAGACTGAGGACTGAGGATTGAGTATTGAAGAATGAGGACAGAGGGTTGAGGATTGAGGATCAAGGTTTGAGGATTGAAGGCTGAGGTTTGAGGATTGACGATTGAGGATTGAGGTTTGGGGATTGAGGATTGAGGATTGGTGGTTGAGGATTGAGGATAGACGATTGATGATTGACGATTGAGGATTGAGGATTGAGGATTGAGGATTGAGGATTGAGCATTGAGGATTGAGTGTTGAGGATTGAAGATTGAGGATTGAGAATTGATGATTGAGGATTGAAGATTGAGGGCAGAGTATTGAAAACTGAGAATTGAAGATATTCTATTGAGGATTGGAAATTGAGGATTGAGGATTGAGGATTGAGGATTAAGGGTTGAGGATTGAAGTTTGAGGTTTGAGGATTGACGATTGTGGATTGAGGATTGGGGATTGAGGATTGAGGATTGATGGTTGAGGATTGAGGATTGACGATTGAGGATTGAGGATTGAGGATTGTGGATTGAAGATTGAGGATTGAGGATTGAGGATTGAGGATTGAGGATTGAGGATTGAGCATTGAGGGTTGAGTATTGAGTGTTGATGATTGAAGATTGAGGATTAAGAATGGATGATTGAGGATTGATGATTGAAGATTGAGGGTTGATTACTGAGTGTTGAGGATTGATCACTCAGGGTTGAGTGTTGAGGATTGACGATTGAGGATTGAGGATTGAGGATTGAGGATCGAGGATTGAGCATTGAGGATTGAGTGTTGAGGATTGAAGATTGAGGATTGAGAGTTGATGATTGAGGATTGAAGATTGAGGACAGAGTATTGAAAACTGAGAGTTGAGGATATTCTGTTGAGGATTGAGATTTGAGAATTGACGATTGAGGATTCAGGATTGAGTATTGATGGCTGCAGTTTGAGGATTGAAGATGAGGATTGAGGATCGAAGATGGAGGGTTGAGGATTGAGGGTTGAGGTTTGAGGATTGACGATTGAGGATTGAGGACTGACGGTTGAGGATTGAGGTTTCAGAATTCAGGATTGGTAATTGAATATTGAGGATTGAGGCTCGAGGACTGAGGATTGAGGATTGAGGCTCGAGGACTGAGGATTGAGGATTGAGGATTGAGGATTGAGGATAGAGGATTGAGCATTGAGGATTGACTGTTGAGGATTGAAGATTGAGGATTGAGAATTGATGATTGAGGGTTGAGGATTGATGACTGAGGGTTGAATACTGAGGGTTGAGGTTTAAGGGTTGAGGATTGAGTAATGAGGATTGAAGATTGAGTATTGATGATTGATGGTTGATGATTGAGGACTGAGGATTGAGGACTGAGAGGTGAGGTTTGAGTGCTGTGAGTTTATGATTGACAATTGAATATTGAGTGTTGAGGCTTGAGGTCTGAGGATTGAGGATTGAATATTGAGGATTGATAATTAATGACTGAGGATTGAGGATCGAGGATTGAGCATTAAATGTTGAGGATTGAGGATTGAGGATTGAGGGTTGAGTATTGAGGATTGAGCATTGAGGATTGAGGGTAGAGAATTGAGGACGGTGGATTGAGGACTGTGGATTGAGGATTGAGGATTGAGGATTGAGGATTGAGGATTGAGGATTGAGGATTGAGGATTGAGGATTGAGGATTGAGGATTGAGTGTTGATTATTGAGGATTGAATGTTGTGGACTGAGGATTGATGACTGAAGATAATGAATTGAGATTTGATGATTGAAGATTGAGGACTGAGTGTTGAGGACAGAGTGCTGAGGATTGATGTCTGTGAACTGAGATTTGAAAATTAAAGATTGATGGTTGAGTATTGAAGACAGAGAATTGAGGATTTTCTATTGAGCATTGAGGATTGAGGATTGAGGATTAAGTATTGGGGATTGATGGTAGAGGTTTGAGGATTGAAGCTTGAGGATTGAGTACTGAGGGTTGTGGATTGAGGTTTCAGAATCCAGGATTGTTAATTGAATATTGAGGATTGAGGATCGAGGTCTCAGGATTGAGGATTGAGTATTGAGGATTGAAGATTGATGATTGAGGATTGAGGATTAAGGCTTGAGGACTGAGGATTGAGGATTGAATATTGAGGATTGAGGTCTGATGACTGAGGATTGAGGATAGAGGATTGAGTATTGAGCATTGAGGAATGAATGTCGAGGATTGAAGATTGAATATAGAGGTTTGAGGATTGTTGATTGATGATTGAGGACTGAGTGTTGAGGATAGAGTGTTGAGAATTGATGTACGGGAACTGAGATTTGAAGATTTTAGGTTGAGGATCGAGTATTGAATACCGGGAACTGAGGATTTTCTATTGAGGGCTGAGAATTGAGGATTGAGGATTGAGGATTGAGGATTGAGGATTGAGGATTTAGGATTGATGGTTGATGATTGAGGATTGACGATTGGGGATTGAGGATTGACGATTGAAGACTGAGGACTGAGGATTGAGTATTGAAGAATGAGGACAGAGGGTTGAGGATTGAGGATCAATGTTTGAGGATTGAAGGCTGAGGTTTGAGGATTGATGATTGAGGATTGAGGTTTGGGGATTGAGGATTGAGGATTGGTGGTTGAGGATTGAGGATAGACGATTGAGGATTGACGATTGAGGATTGAGGATTGAGGATTGAGGATTGAGGATTGAGCATTGAGGATTGAGTGTTGAGGATTGAAGATTGAGGATTGAGAATTGATGATTGAGGATTGAAGATTGAGGACAGAGAATTGAAAACTGAGAATTGAAGATATTCTATTGAGGATTGAAAATTGAGGATTGAGGATTGAGGATTGAGGATTGAGGATTAAGGGTTGAGGATTGAAGTTTGAGGTTTGAGGATTGACGATTGTGGATTGAGGATTGTGGATTGAGGATTGAGGATTGATGGTTGAGGATTGAGGATTGACGATTGAGGATTGAGGATTGAGGATTGAGGATTGACGATTGAGGATTGAGAATTGAGTATTGAGGATTGAGGATTGAGGATTGAGCATTGAGGGTTGAGTATTGAGTGTTGATGATTGAAGATTGAGGATTGAGAATGGATGATTGAGGATTGATGATTGAAGATTGAGGATTGATTACTGAGTGTTGAGGATTGATGACTCAGGGTTGACGGTTGAGGATTGACGATTGAGGATTGAGTGTTGAGGATTGAGGATTGAGGATTGAGGATTAAGGGTTGAGGATTGAAAATTGAGGATTGGGTATTGAGGATTGAAGAATGAGGATTGAGGATTGAGGATTGAGGATTGATGATTGAAGATTGAGGGTTGAGGATTGAAGATTGAGGATTGTAGAATGAGGATTGAGGATTGAGGATTGAGGATTGAGGATTGAAAATTGAGTATTGAGGATTGAAGATTGAGTTTTGAGTATTGAGGATTGAGGATGGAGGATTGAGGATTGAGTATTGAGGATTGAAGATTGAGGATTGAGGATTGAGGATTGAGGATTGAGGATTGAGGATTGAGGATTGAGGATTGAGGATTGAGGATTGAGGATTGAGGATCTAGGATTGGAGATTGATTATTGAGGATTGAAGATTGTGGATTGATGATTGAGGATTGAGGATTGAGAATTGAGGATGAGGACTGAGGGTTGAGGATTGAGGGTTGAGAAATGAGGAATGAGGATTGAGGATTGAGGATTGAGGATTGAGGATTGAGGATTGTGTATTAAAGATTGAGTATTGATCACTGAGGATTGTGGATTGTGGATTGAGGGTTGAGGATTGATGATTAAGGATTGAGGATGGAGGATGAGGGCTGAGTGTTGAGGATTGAGGTTTGAGGACTGAGGACAGAGGATTGAGGATTGAGAATTGAGGATTGAGGACTGAGGATTGAGGATTGAAAATTGAGTATTGAGGATTGAAGGTTGAGGATTGAGGATTGACGATTGAGGATTGTGGATTGAGGATTGAGGATTAAGGCTTGAGGACTGAGGATTGAGGATTGAATATTGAGGATTGAAGATTGACGATTGAGGATTGAGGATTGAGGATTGAGGATTGAGGATTGAGGATTGAGGATTGAGGATTGAGGATTGAGGATTGAGGATTGAGGATTGAGGATCTAGGATTGGAGATTGATTATTGAGGATTGAAGATTGTGGATTGATGATTGAGGATTGAGGATTGAGAATTGAGGATGAGGACTGAGGGTTGAGGATTGAGGGTTGAGAAATGAGGAATGAGGATTGAGGATTGAGGATTGAGGATTGAGGATTGAGGATTGTGTATTAAAGATTGAGTATTGATCACTGAGGATTGTGGATTGTGGATTGAGGGTTGAGGATTGATGATTAAGGATTGAGGATGGATGATGAGGGCTGAGTGTTGAGGATTGAGGTTTGAGGACTGAGGACAGAGGATTGAGGATTGAGAATTGAGGATTGAGGACTGAGGATTGAGGATTGAAAATTGAGTATTGAGGATTGAAGGTTGAGGATTGAGGATTGACGATTGAGGATTGTGGATTGAGGATTGAGGATTAAGGCTTGAGGACTGAGGATTGAGGATTGAATATTGAGGATTGAGAACTGATGACTGAGGATTGAGGATTGAGGATTGAGCATTGAATATTGAGGATTGATGTTTGAGGTCGGAGGGTTGAGGATTGATGATTGAGGACTGAAGATTGAGGATTGAGGATTGAGGATTGAGGATTGAGGATTGAGTATTGAGGATTGAGGATAGAGTATTGAGCATTGAGGGTTGAGTGTTGAGGATTGAAGATTGAGGATTGAGAATTGATGATTGAGGATTGAGGATTGAGGACTGAGGATTGATTACTGAGGGTTGAGGATTTAGGGTTGAGGATTGAGGAATGAGTATTGAAGATTGAGGATTGAGGATTGAGGATTGAGGCTTGAGGACTGAGGATTGAGGATTGAATATTGAGGATTGAGAATTAATGACTGAGGATTGAGGATCGAGGATTGAGGATTGAGGATTGAGGATTGAAGATTGAGTATTGAGGATTGAAGATTGAGGATTGAGGATTGAGGTTTGAGGATTGAGGATTGAAGATTGAGGATTGAGGATTGGGGATTGAGGATTGAGCATTAAGGATTGAAGATTGAATATTGATGATTGAAGATTGAGGATTGAGGATTGAGGGTTGTGGATTGAGGATTGAGGATTGAGGATTGAGGATTGAGGATTGAGGATTGAGGATTGAGGATTGAGGATTGAGTGTTGATTATTGAGGATTGAATGTTGTGGACTGAGGATTGATGACTGAAGATAATGAATTGAGATTTGATGATTGAAGATTGGGGACTGAGTGTTGAGGACAGAGTGTTGAGGATTGATGTCTCTGAACTGAGATTTGATAATTAAAGATTGAGGGTTGAGTATTGAAAACAGAGAATTGAGGATTTTCTATTGAGCATTGAGGATTGAGGATTGAGGATTAAGTATTGAGGATTGATGGTAGAGGTATGAGGACTGAAGATTGAGGATTGAGTACTGAGGGTTGTGGATTGAGGTTTCAGAATCCAGGATTGTTAATTGAATATTGAGGATTGAGGATCGAGGTCTGAGGATTGAGGATTGAGTATTGAGGATTGAAGATTAAGGATTGAGGATTGATGATTGATGATTGGGGATTGAGGATTGAGGATTGATGGCTGAGGATTGAGGATTGACAATTGAGGATTGAGGATTGAGGATTGAGGATTGAGGATTGAGGATTGAGGATTTGGGATTGATGGTTGATGATTGAGGATTGACGATTGAGGATTGAGGATTGACGATTGAAGACTGAGGACTGAGGATTGAGAATTGAAGAATGACGACAGAGGGTTGAGGATTGAGGTTCAAGGTTTGAGGATTGAAGGCTGATGTTTGAGGATTGACGATTGAGGATTGAGGTTTGGGGATTGAGGATTGAGGATTGGTGGTTGAGGATTGAGGATAGACGATTGAGGATTGACGATTGAGGATTGAGGATTGAGGATTGAGGATTGACGATTGAGGATTGAGGATTGAGGATTGAGGATTGAGGATTGAAGATTGAATATTGAGGATTGAAGATTGAGGATTGAGGATTGAGGGTTGAGGATGGAGGATGAGGGCTGAGGGTTCAGGATTGAGGTTTGAGGTCTGAGGACTGAGGATTGAGTATCGAGAGTCGAGGATTAAGGATTGAGGATTGAGGATTGAGGATTGAGGATTGAGGATTGATGATTGAGGGTTGAGAATTGAATATTGAGGATTGAAGATTGAGGATAGATGACTAAGGATTGACGATTGAGGATTGAGGATTGAGGATTGAGGATTGAGGATTGAGGATTAAGCATAGAGGGTTGAGTATTGAGTGTTGATGATTGAAGATTGAGGATTGAGAATGGATGATTGAGGATTGAGGATTAAGCATTGAGGGTTGAGTATTGAGTGTTGATGATTGAAAATTGAGGATTGAGAATGGATGATTGAGGATTGATGATTGAAGAATGACGGTTGATTACTGAGTGTTGAGGATTGATGACTCAGGGTTGAGGGTTAAGGATTGACGATTGAGGATTGAGGATTGAGGATTGAGGATTGAGGATTGAGGATTAAGGGTTCAGGATTGAAGATTGAGGATTGGGTATTGAGGATTGAAGAATGAGGATTGAGGATTGAGGATTGAGGATTGAGGATTGGGTATTCAGGACTGAACATTGAGGATTGTGGATTGAGGATTGAATGTTGAATATTGATGAATGAAGATTAACGATTGAGGATTGAGGGTTGTGGATTGAGGACGAGGACTGAGGGTTGAGTATTGATACTTGAGGTCTGAGGATTGAGGATTGAGGATTGCGAATTGAGGATTGACGATTGAAGACTGAGGACTGAGGATTGAGTATTGAAGAATGAGGACAGAGGGTTGAGGATTGAGGATCAAGGTTTGAGGAATGAAGGCTGAGGTTTGAGGATTGACGATTGAGGATTGAGGTTTGGGGATTGAGGATTGAGGATTGGTGGTTGAGGATTGAGGATAGACGATTGAGGATTGACGATTGAGGATTGAGGATTGAGGATTGAGAATTGAGGATTGAGCATTGAGGATTGAGTGTTGAGGATTGAAGATTGAGGATTGAGAATTGATGATTGAGGATTGAAGATTGAGGACAGAGTATTGAAAACTGAGAATTGAAGATATTCTATTGAGGATTGAAAATTGAGGATTGAGGATTGAGGATTGAGGATTAAGGGTTGAGGATTGAAGTTTGAGGTTTGAGGATTGACGATTGTGGATTGAGGATTGTGGATTGAGGATTGAGGATTGATGGTTGAGGATTGAGGATTGACGATTGAGGATTGAGGATTGAGGATTGAGGATTGACGATTGAGGATTGAGAATTGAGGATTGAGGATTGAGGATTGAGGATTGAGCATTGAGGGTTGAGTATTGAGTGTTGATGATTGAAGATTGAGGATTGAGAATGGATGATTGAGGATTGATGATTGAAGATTGAGGATTGATTACTGAGTGTTGAGGATTGATGACTCAGGGTTGACGGTTGAGGATTGACGATTGAGGATTGAGTGTTGAAGATTGAGGATTGAGGATTGAGGATTAAGGGTTGAGGATTGAAGATTGAGGATTGGGTATTGAGGATTGAAGAATGAGGATTGAGGATTGTGGATTGAGGATTGAGGATTGAGGATTGAAGATTGAGTATTGAGGATTGAAGATTGACGATTGAGGATTGAGGATTGAGTATTGAGGATTGAAGATTGAGGATTGGGTATTGAGGACTGAACATTGAGGATTGTGGATTGAGGATTGAAGGTTGAATATTGATGAATGAAGATTAACGATTGAGGATTGAGGGTTGTGGATTGAGGACGAGGACTGAGGGTTGAGTATTGATACTTGAGGTCTGAGGATTGAGGATTGAGGATTGCGAATTGAGGATTGAAGATTGAAGATTGAGGATTGGGTATAGAGGATTGTAGAATGAGGATTGAGGATTGAGGATTGAGGATTGAGGATTGAAAATTGAGTATTGAGGATTGAAGATTGAGTTTTGAGTATTGAGGATTGAGGATTGAGGATTGAAGATTGAGTATTGAGGATTGAAGATTGAGGATTGAGGATTGAGGATTGAGGATTGAGGATTGAAGATTGAGGATTTAGGATTGGGGATTGAGGATTGAGCATTGAGGATTGAAGATTGAATATTGATGATTGAAGATTGAGGATTGAGGATTGAGGGTTGTGGATTGAGGATTGAGGATTGAGGATTGAGGATTGAGGATTGAGGATTGAGAATTGAGGATTGAGGATTGAGGATTGAGGATTGAGGATTGAGTGTTGATTATTGAGGATTGAATGTTGTGGACTGAGGATTGATGACTGAAGATAATGAATTGAGATTTGATGATTGAAGATTGGGGACTGAGTGTTGAGGTCAGAGTGTTGAGGATTGATGTCTCTGAACTGAGATTTGAAAATTAAAGATTGACGGTTGAGTATTGAAAACAGAGAATTGAGGATTTTCTATTGAGCATTGAGGATTGAGGATTGAGAATTAAGTATTGAGGATTGATGGTAGAGGTATGAGGATTGAAGATTGAGGATTGAGTACTGAGGGTTGTGGATTGAGGTTTCAGAATCCAGGATTGTTGATTGAATATTGAGGATTGAGGATAGAGGTCTGAGGATAAAGGACTGAGTATTGAGGATTGAAGATTGAGGATTGAGGATTCAGGATTAAGGCTTGAGGACTGAGGATTGAGGATTGAATATTGAGGATTGAGAACTGATGACTGAGGATTGAGGATTGAGGATTGAGTATTGAGCATTGAGGAATGAATGTTGAGGACTGAAGATTGAGGATTGAGGATTGAAGATTGAGGATTGAGGATTGAGTATTGAGGGTTGACTACTGAGGGTTGAGGATTGAGTGTTGGGGATTGAGGATTGAGGATTGAGTATTGAGTGTCGAGGATTGAAGATTGAATATAGAGGTTTGAGGATTGTTGATTGATGATTGAGGACTGAGTGTTGAGGATAGAGTGTTGAGAATTGATGTACGGGAACTGAGATTTGACGATTGTACGTTGAGGATCGAGTATTGAATACTGGGAATTGAGGATTTTCTATTGAGGGCTGAGAATTGAGGATTGAGGATTGAGGATTGAGGATTGAGGATTGAGGATTGAGGATTTGGGATTGATGGTTGATGATTGAGGATTGACGATTTAGGATTGAGGATTGACGATTGAGGATTGAGGATTGAGCATTGAGGATTGAGTGTTGAGGATTGAAGATTGAGGATTGAGAATTGATGATTGAGGATTGAAGATTGATTACTGAGTGTTGAGGATTGATGACTCAGGGTTGACGGTTGAGGATTGACGATTGAGGATTGAGTGTTGAGGATTGAGGATTGAGGATTGAGGATTAAGGGTTGAGGATTGAAAATTGAGGATTGGGTATTGAGGATTGAAGAATGAGGATTGAGGATTGAGGATTGAGGATTGATGATTGAAGATTGAGTATTGAGGATTGAAGATTGACGATTGAGGATTGAGGATAGAGGATTGAGGATTGAGGGTTGAGGATTGAAGATTGAGGATTGTAGAATGAGGATTGAGGATTGAGGATTGAGGATTGAGGATTGAAAATTGAGTATTGAGGATTGAAGATTGAGTTTTGAGTATTGAGGATTGAGGATTGAGGATTGAGGATTGAGTATTGAGGATTGAAGATTGAGGATTGAGGATTGAGGATTGAGGATTGAGGATTGAGGATTGAGGATTGAGGATTGAGGATTGAGGATTGAGGATCTAGGATTGGAGATTGATTATTGAGGATTGAAGATTGTGGATTGATGATTGAGGATTGAGGATTGAGAATTGAGGATGAGGACTGAGGGTTGAGGATTGAGGGTTGAGAAATGAGGAATGAGGATTGAGGATTGAGGATTGAGGATTGAGGATTGAGGATTGTGTATTAAAGATTGAGTATTGATCACTGAGGATTGTGGATTGTGGATTGAGGGTTGAGGATTGATGATTAAGGATTGAGGATGGAGGATGAGGGCTGAGTGTTGAGGATTGAGGTTTGAGGACTGAGGACAGAGGATTGAGGATTGAGAATTGAGGATTGAGGACTGAGGATTGAGGATTGAAAATTGAGTATTGAGGATTGAAGGTTGAGGATTGAGGATTGACGATTGAGGATTGTGGATTGAGGATTGAGGATTAAGGCTTGAGGACTGAGGATTGAGGATTGAATATTGAGGATTGAAGATTGACGATTGAGGATTGAGGATTGAGGATTGAGGATTGAGGATTGAGGATTGAGGATTGAGGATTGAGGATTGAGGATTGAGGATTGAGGATTGAGGATCTAGGATTGGAGATTGATTATTGAGGATTGAAGATTGTGGATTGATGATTGAGGATTGAGGATTGAGAATTGAGGATGAGGACTGAGGGTTGAGGATTGAGGGTTGAGAAATGAGGAATGAGGATTGAGGATTGAGGATTGAGGATTGAGGATTGAGGATTGTGTATTAAAGATTGAGTATTGATCACTGAGGATTGTGGATTGTGGATTGAGGGTTGAGGATTGATGATTAAGGATTGAGGATGGATGATGAGGGCTGAGTGTTGAGGATTGAGGTTTGAGGACTGAGGACAGAGGATTGAGGATTGAGAATTGAGGATTGAGGACTGAGGATTGAGGATTGAAAATTGAGTATTGAGGATTGAAGGTTGAGGATTGAGGATTGACGATTGAGGATTGTGGATTGAGGATTGAGGATTAAGGCTTGAGGACTGAGGATTGAGGATTGAATATTGAGGATTGAGAACTGATGACTGAGGATTGAGGATTGAGGATTGAGCATTGAATATTGAGGATTGATGTTTGAGGTCGGAGGGTTGAGGATTGATGATTGAGGACTGAAGATTGAGGATTGAGGATTGAGGACTGAGGATTGAGGATTGAGTATTGAGGATTGAGGATAGAGTATTGAGCATTGAGGGTTGAGTGTTGAGGATTGAAGATTGAGGATTGAGAATTGATGATTGAGGATTGAGGATTGAGGACTGAGGATTGATTACTGAGGGTTGAGGATTTAGGGTTGAGGATTGAGGAATGAGTATTGAAGATTGAGGATTGAGGATTGAGGATTGAGGCTTGAGGACTGAGGATTGAGGATTGAATATTGAGGATTGAGAATTAATGACTGAGGATTGAGGATCGAGGATTGAGGATTGAGGATTGAGGATTGAAGATTGAGTATTGAGGATTGAAGATTGAGGATTGAGGATTGAGGTTTGAGGATTGAGGATTGAAGATTGAGGATTGAGGATTGGGGATTGAGGATTGAGCATTAAGGATTGAAGATTGAATATTGATGATTGAAGATTGAGGATTGAGGATTGAGGGTTGTGGATTGAGGATTGAGGATTGAGGATTGAGGATTGAGGATTGAGGATTGAGGATTGAGGATTGAGGATTGAGTGTTGATTATTGAGGATTGAATGTTGTGGACTGAGGATTGATGACTGAAGATAATGAATTGAGATTTGATGATTGAAGATTGGGGACTGAGTGTTGAGGACAGAGTGTTGAGGATTGATGTCTCTGAACTGAGATTTGATAATTAAAGATTGAGGGTTGAGTATTGAAAACAGAGAATTGAGGATTTTCTATTGAGCATTGAGGATTGAGGATTGAGGATTAAGTATTGAGGATTGATGGTAGAGGTATGAGGACTGAAGATTGAGGATTGAGTACTGAGGGTTGTGGATTGAGGTTTCAGAATCCAGGATTGTTAATTGAATATTGAGGATTGAGGATCGAGGTCTGAGGATTGAGGATTGAGTATTGAGGATTGAAGATTAAGGATTGAGGATTGATGATTGATGATTGGGGATTGAGGATTGAGGATTGATGGCTGAGGATTGAGGATTGACAATTGAGGATTGAGGATTGAGGATTGAGGATTGAGGATTGAGGATTGAGGATTTGGGATTGATGGTTGATGATTGAGGATTGACGATTGAGGATTGAGGATTGACGATTGAAGACTGAGGACTGAGGATTGAGAATTGAAGAATGACGACAGAGGGTTGAGGATTGAGGTTCAAGGTTTGAGGATTGAAGGCTGATGTTTGAGGATTGACGATTGAGGATTGAGGTTTGGGGATTGAGGATTGAGGATTGGTGGTTGAGGATTGAGGATAGACGATTGAGGATTGACGATTGAGGATTGAGGATTGAGGATTGAGGATTGACGATTGAGGATTGAGGATTGAGGATTGAGGATTGAGGATTGAAGATTGAATATTGAGGATTGAAGATTGAGGATTGAGGATTGAGGGTTGAGGATGGAGGATGAGGGCTGAGGGTTCAGGATTGAGGTTTGAGGTCTGAGGACTGAGGATTGAGTATCGAGAGTCGAGGATTAAGGATTGAGGATTGAGGATTGAGGATTGAGAATTGAGGATTGATGATTGAGGGTTGAGAATTGAATATTGAGGATTGAAGATTGAGGATAGATGACTAAGGATTGACGATTGAGGATTGAGGATTGAGGATTGAGGATTGAGGATTGAGGATTAAGCATAGAGGGTTGAGTATTGAGTGTTGATGATTGAAGATTGAGGATTGAGAATGGATGATTGAGGATTGAGGATTAAGCATTGAGGGTTGAGTATTGAGTGTTGATGATTGAAAATTGAGGATTGAGAATGGATGATTGAGGATTGATGATTGAAGAATGACGGTTGATTACTGAGTGTTGAGGATTGATGACTCAGGGTTGAGGGTTAAGGATTGACGATTGAGGATTGAGGATTGAGGATTGAGGATTGAGGATTGAGGATTAAGGGTTCAGGATTGAAGATTGAGGATTGGGTATTGAGGATTGAAGAATGAGGATTGAGGATTGAGGATTGAGGATTGAGGATTGGGTATTCAGGACTGAACATTGAGGATTGTGGATTGAGGATTGAATGTTGAATATTGATGAATGAAGATTAACGATTGAGGATTGAGGGTTGTGGATTGAGGACGAGGACTGAGGGTTGAGTATTGATACTTGAGGTCTGAGGATTGAGGATTGAGGATTGCGAATTGAGGATTGACGATTGAAGACTGAGGACTGAGGATTGAGTATTGAAGAATGAGGACAGAGGGTTGAGGATTGAGGATCAAGGTTTGAGGATTGAAGGCTGAGGTTTGAGGATTGACGATTGAGGATTGAGGTTTGGGGATTGAGGATTGAGGATTGGTGGTTGAGGATTGAGGATAGACGATTGAGGATTGACGATTGAGGATTGAGGATTGAGGATTGAGAATTGAGGATTGAGCATTGAGGATTGAGTGTTGAGGATTGAAGATTGAGGATTGAGAATTGATGATTGAGGATTGAAGATTGAGGACAGAGTATTGAAAACTGAGAATTGAAGATATTCTATTGAGGATTGAAAATTGAGGATTGAGGATTGAGGATTGAGGATTAAGGGTTGAGGATTGAAGTTTGAGGTTTGAGGATTGACGATTGTGGATTGAGGATTGTGGATTGAGGATTGAGGATTGATGGTTGAGGATTGAGGATTGACGATTGAGGATTGAGGATTGAGGATTGAGGATTGACGATTGAGGATTGAGAATTGAGGATTGAGGATTGAGGATTGAGGATTGAGCATTGAGGGTTGAGTATTGAGTGTTGATGATTGAAGATTGAGGATTGAGAATGGATGATTGAGGATTGATGATTGAAGATTGAGGATTGATTACTGAGTGTTGAGGATTGATGACTCAGGGTTGACGGTTGAGGATTGACGATTGAGGATTGAGTGTTGAAGATTGAGGATTGAGGATTGAGGATTAAGGGTTGAGGATTGAAGATTGAGGATTGGGTATTGAGGATTGAAGAATGAGGATTGAGGATTGTGGATTGAGGATTGAGGATTGAGGATTGAAGATTGAGTATTGAGGATTGAAGATTGACGATTGAGGATTGAGGATTGAGTATTGAGGATTGAAGATTGAGGATTGGGTATTGAGGACTGAACATTGAGGATTGTGGATTGAGGATTGAAGGTTGAATATTGATGAATGAAGATTAACGATTGAGGATTGAGGGTTGTGGATTGAGGACGAGGACTGAGGGTTGAGTATTGATACTTGAGGTCTGAGGATTGAGGATTGAGGATTGCGAATTGAGGATTGAAGATTGAAGATTGAGGATTGGGTATAGAGGATTGTAGAATGAGGATTGAGGATTGAGGATTGAGGATTGAGGATTGAAAATTGAGTATTGAGGATTGAAGATTGAGTTTTGAGTATTGAGGATTGAGGATTGAGGATTGAAGATTGAGTATTGAGGATTGAAGATTGAGGATTGAGGATTGAGGATTGAGGATTGAGGATTGAAGATTGAGGATTTAGGATTGGGGATTGAGGATTGAGCATTGAGGATTGAAGATTGAATATTGATGATTGAAGATTGAGGATTGAGGATTGAGGGTTGTGGATTGAGGATTGAGGATTGAGGATTGAGGATTGAGGATTGAGGATTGAGAATTGAGGATTGAGGATTGAGGATTGAGGATTGAGTACTGAGGGTTGTGGATTGAGGTTTCAGAATCCAGGATTGTTGATTGAATATTGAGGATTGAGGATAGAGGTCTGAGGATAAAGGACTGAGTATTGAGGATTGAAGATTGAGGATTGAGGATTCAGGATTAAGGCTTGAGGACTGAGGATTGAGGATTGAATATTGAGGATTGAGAACTGATGACTGAGGATTGAGGATTGAGGATTGAGTATTGAGCATTGAGGAATGAATGTTGAGGACTGAAGATTGAGGATTGAGGATTGAAGATTGAGGATTGAGGATTGAGTATTGAGGGTTGACTACTGAGGGTTGAGGATTGAGTGTTGGGGATTGAGGATTGAGGATTGAGTATTGAGTGTCGAGGATTGAAGATTGAATATAGAGGTTTGAGGATTGTTGATTGATGATTGAGGACTGAGTGTTGAGGATAGAGTGTTGAGAATTGATGTACGGGAACTGAGATTTGACGATTGTACGTTGAGGATCGAGTATTGAATACTGGGAATTGAGGATTTTCTATTGAGGGCTGAGAATTGAGGATTGAGGATTGAGGATTGAGGATTGAGGATTGAGGATTGAGGATTTGGGATTGATGGTTGATGATTGAGGATTGACGATTGAGGATTGAGGATTGACGATTGAGGATTGAGGATTGAGCATTGAGGATTGAGTGTTGAGGATTGAAGATTGAGGATTGAGAATTGATGATTGAGGATTGAAGATTGATTACTGAGTGTTGAGGATTGATGACTCAGGGTTGACGGTTGAGGATTGACGATTGAGGATTGAGTGTTGAGGATTGAGGATTGAGGATTGAGGATTAAGGGTTGAGGATTGAAAATTGAGGATTGGGTATTGAGGATTGAAGAATGAGGATTGAGGATTGAGGATTGAGGATTGATGATTGAAGATTGAGTATTGAGGATTGAAGATTGACGATTGAGGATTGAGGATAGAGGATTGAGGATTGAGGGTTGAGGATTGAAGATTGAGGATTGTAGAATGAGGATTGAGGATTGAGGATTGAGGATTGAGGATTGAAAATTGAGTATTGAGGATTGAAGATTGAGTTTTGAGTATTGAGGATTGAGGATTGAGGATTGAGGATTGAGTATTGAGGATTGAAGATTGAGGATTGAGGATTGAGGATTGAGGATTGAGGATTGAGGATTGAGGATTGAGGATTGAGGATTGAGGATTGAGGATCTAGGATTGGAGATTGATTATTGAGGATTGAAGATTGTGGATTGATGATTGAGGATTGAGGATTGAGAATTGAGGATGAGGACTGAGGGTTGAGGATTGAGGGTTGAGAAATGAGGAATGAGGATTGAGGATTGAGGATTGAGGATTGAGGATTGAGGATTGTGTATTAAAGATTGAGTATTGATCACTGAGGATTGTGGATTGTGGATTGAGGGTTGAGGATTGATGATTAAGGATTGAGGATGGAGGATGAGGGCTGAGTGTTGAGGATTGAGGTTTGAGGACTGAGGACAGAGGATTGAGGATTGAGAATTGAGGATTGAGGACTGAGGATTGAGGATTGAAAATTGAGTATTGAGGATTGAAGGTTGAGGATTGAGGATTGACGATTGAGGATTGTGGATTGAGGATTGAGGATTAAGGCTTGAGGACTGAGGATTGAGGATTGAATATTGAGGATTGAAGATTGACGATTGAGGATTGAGGATTGAGGATTGAGGATTGAGGATTGAGGATTGAGGATTGAGGATTGAGGATTGAGGATTGAGGATTGAGGATTGAGGATCTAGGATTGGAGATTGATTATTGAGGATTGAAGATTGTGGATTGATGATTGAGGATTGAGGATTGAGAATTGAGGATGAGGACTGAGGGTTGAGGATTGAGGGTTGAGAAATGAGGAATGAGGATTGAGGATTGAGGATTGAGGATTGAGGATTGAGGATTGTGTATTAAAGATTGAGTATTGATCACTGAGGATTGTGGATTGTGGATTGAGGGTTGAGGATTGATGATTAAGGATTGAGGATGGATGATGAGGGCTGAGTGTTGAGGATTGAGGTTTGAGGACTGAGGACAGAGGATTGAGGATTGAGAATTGAGGATTGAGGACTGAGGATTGAGGATTGAAAATTGAGTATTGAGGATTGAAGGTTGAGGATTGAGGATTGACGATTGAGGATTGTGGATTGAGGATTGAGGATTAAGGCTTGAGGACTGAGGATTGAGGATTGAATATTGAGGATTGAGAACTGATGACTGAGGATTGAGGATTGAGGATTGAGCATTGAATATTGAGGATTGATGTTTGAGGTCGGAGGGTTGAGGATTGATGATTGAGGACTGAAGATTGAGGATTGAGGATTGAGGATTGAGGATTGAGGATTGAGTATTGAGGATTGAGGATAGAGTATTGAGCATTGAGGGTTGAGTGTTGAGGATTGAAGATTGAGGATTGAGAATTGATGATTGAGGATTGAGGATTGAGGACTGAGGATTGATTACTGAGGGTTGAGGATTTAGGGTTGAGGATTGAGGAATGAGTATTGAAGATTGAGGATTGAGGATTGAGGATTGAGGCTTGAGGACTGAGGATTGAGGATTGAATATTGAGGATTGAGAATTAATGACTGAGGATTGAGGATCGAGGATTGAGGATTGAGGATTGAGGATTGAAGATTGAGTATTGAGGATTGAAGATTGAGGATTGAGGATTGAGGTTTGAGGATTGAGGATTGAAGATTGAGGATTGAGGATTGGGGATTGAGGATTGAGCATTAAGGATTGAAGATTGAATATTGATGATTGAAGATTGAGGATTGAGGATTGAGGGTTGTGGATTGAGGATTGAGGATTGAGGATTGAGGATTGAGGATTGAGGATTGAGGATTGAGGATTGAGGATTGAGTGTTGATTATTGAGGATTGAATGTTGTGGACTGAGGATTGATGACTGAAGATAATGAATTGAGATTTGATGATTGAAGATTGGGGACTGAGTGTTGAGGACAGAGTGTTGAGGATTGATGTCTCTGAACTGAGATTTGATAATTAAAGATTGAGGGTTGAGTATTGAAAACAGAGAATTGAGGATTTTCTATTGAGCATTGAGGATTGAGGATTGAGGATTAAGTATTGAGGATTGATGGTAGAGGTATGAGGACTGAAGATTGAGGATTGAGTACTGAGGGTTGTGGATTGAGGTTTCAGAATCCAGGATTGTTAATTGAATATTGAGGATTGAGGATCGAGGTCTGAGGATTGAGGATTGAGTATTGAGGATTGAAGATTAAGGATTGAGGATTGATGATTGATGATTGGGGATTGAGGATTGAGGATTGATGGCTGAGGATTGAGGATTGACAATTGAGGATTGAGGATTGAGGATTGAGGATTGAGGATTGAGGATTGAGGATTTGGGATTGATGGTTGATGATTGAGGATTGACGATTGAGGATTGAGGATTGACGATTGAAGACTGAGGACTGAGGATTGAGAATTGAAGAATGACGACAGAGGGTTGAGGATTGAGGTTCAAGGTTTGAGGATTGAAGGCTGATGTTTGAGGATTGACGATTGAGGATTGAGGTTTGGGGATTGAGGATTGAGGATTGGTGGTTGAGGATTGAGGATAGACGATTGAGGATTGACGATTGAGGATTGAGGATTGAGGATTGAGGATTGACGATTGAGGATTGAGGATTGAGGATTGAGGATTGAGGATTGAAGATTGAATATTGAGGATTGAAGATTGAGGATTGAGGATTGAGGGTTGAGGATGGAGGATGAGGGCTGAGGGTTCAGGATTGAGGTTTGAGGTCTGAGGACTGAGGATTGAGTATCGAGAGTCGAGGATTAAGGATTGAGGATTGAGGATTGAGGATTGAGAATTGAGGATTGATGATTGAGGGTTGAGAATTGAATATTGAGGATTGAAGATTGAGGATAGATGACTAAGGATTGACGATTGAGGATTGAGGATTGAGGATTGAGGATTGAGGATTGAGGATTAAGCATAGAGGGTTGAGTATTGAGTGTTGATGATTGAAGATTGAGGATTGAGAATGGATGATTGAGGATTGAGGATTAAGCATTGAGGGTTGAGTATTGAGTGTTGATGATTGAAAATTGAGGATTGAGAATGGATGATTGAGGATTGATGATTGAAGAATGACGGTTGATTACTGAGTGTTGAGGATTGATGACTCAGGGTTGAGGGTTAAGGATTGACGATTGAGGATTGAGGATTGAGGATTGAGGATTGAGGATTGAGGATTAAGGGTTCAGGATTGAAGATTGAGGATTGGGTATTGAGGATTGAAGAATGAGGATTGAGGATTGAGGATTGAGGATTGAGGATTGGGTATTCAGGACTGAACATTGAGGATTGTGGATTGAGGATTGAATGTTGAATATTGATGAATGAAGATTAACGATTGAGGATTGAGGGTTGTGGATTGAGGACGAGGACTGAGGGTTGAGTATTGATACTTGAGGTCTGAGGATTGAGGATTGAGGATTGCGAATTGAGGATTGACGATTGAAGACTGAGGACTGAGGATTGAGTATTGAAGAATGAGGACAGAGGGTTGAGGATTGAGGATCAAGGTTTGAGGATTGAAGGCTGAGGTTTGAGGATTGACGATTGAGGATTGAGGTTTGGGGATTGAGGATTGAGGATTGGTGGTTGAGGATTGAGGATAGACGATTGAGGATTGACGATTGAGGATTGAGGATTGAGGATTGAGAATTGAGGATTGAGCATTGAGGATTGAGTGTTGAGGATTGAAGATTGAGGATTGAGAATTGATGATTGAGGATTGAAGATTGAGGACAGAGTATTGAAAACTGAGAATTGAAGATATTCTATTGAGGATTGAAAATTGAGGATTGAGGATTGAGGATTGAGGATTAAGGGTTGAGGATTGAAGTTTGAGGTTTGAGGATTGACGATTGTGGATTGAGGATTGGGGATTGAGGATTGAGGATTGATGGTTGAGGATTGAGGATTGACGATTGAGGATTGAGGATTGAGGATTGTGGATTGAAGATTGAGGATTGAGGATTGAGGATTTAGGATTGAGGATTGAGGATTGAGCATTGAGGGTTGAGTGTTGAGTGTTGATGATTGAAGATTGAGGATTGAGAATGGATGATTGAGGATTGATGATTGAAGATTGAGGGTTGATTACTGAGTGTTGACGATTGATCACTCAGGGTTGAGGGTTGAGGATTGACGATTGAGGATTGAGGATTGAGGATTGAGGATCGAGGATTGAGCATTGAGGATTGAGTGTTGAGGATTGAAGATTGAGGATTGAGAGTTGATGATTGAGGATTGAAGATTGAGGACAGAGTATTGAAAACTGAGAGTTGAGGATATTCTGTTGAGGATTGAGATTTGAGAATTGACGATTGAGGATTCAGGATTGAGTATTGATGGCTGCAGTTTGAGGATTGAAGATGAGGATTGAGGATCGAAGATGGAGGGTTGAGGATTGAGGGTTGAGGTTTGAGGATTGACGATTGAGGATTGAGGACTGAGGGTTGAGGATTGAGGTTTCAGAATTCAGGATTGGTAATTGAATATTGAGGATTGAGGCTCGAGGACTGAGGATTGAGGATTGAGTATAGAGGATTGAAGATTGAGGTTTGAGGATTGTGGATTGAGGATTGAGGATTGAGGATTGAGGGTTGAGGATTGAGGATTGAGGATTGAGGATTGAGGATTGAGGATTGAGGATTGAGGATTGAGGATAGAGGATTGAGCATTGAGGATTGACTGTTGAGGATTGAAGATTGAGGATTGAGAATTGATGATTGAGGGTTGAGGATTGATGACTGAGGGTTGAATACTGAGGGTTGAGGTTTAAGGGTTGAGGATTGAGTAATGAGGATTGAAGATTGAGTATTGATGATTGATGGTTGATGATTGAGGACTGAGGATTGAGGACTGAGGGGTGAGGTTTGAGTGCTGTGAGTTTATGATTGACAATTGAATATTGAGTGTTGAGGCTTGAGGTCTGAGGATTGAGGATTGCATATTGAAGATTGATAATTAATGACTGAGGATTGAGGATCGAGGATTGAGCATTAAATGTTGAGGATTGAGGATTGAGGATTGAGGGTTGAGTATTGAGGATTGAGCATTGAGGATTGAGGGTAGAGAATTGAGGACGGTGGATTGAGGACTGTGGATTGAGGATTGAGGATTGAGGATTGAGGATTGAGGATTGAGGATTGAGGATTGAGGATTGAGGATTGAGGATTGAGGATTGAGGATTGAGGATTGAGGATTGAGTGTTGATTATTGAGGATTGAATGTTGTGGACTGAGGATTGATGACTGAAGATAATGAATTGAGATTTGATGGTTGAAGATTGAGGACTGAGTGTTGAGGACAGAGTGCTGAGGATTGATGTCTGTGAACTGAGATTTGAAAATTAAAGATTGATGGTTGAGTATTGAAGACAGAGAATTGAGGATTTTCTATTGAGCATTGAGGATTGAGGATTGAGGATTAAGTATTGGGGATTGATGGTAGAGGTTTGAGGATTGAAGCTTGAGGATTGAGAACTGAGGGTTGTGGATTGAGGTTTCAGAATCCAGGATTGTTAATTGAATATTGAGGATTGAGGATCGAGGTCTCAGGATTGAGGATTGAGTATTGAGGATTGAAGATTGATGATTGAGGATTGAGGATTAAGGCTTGAGGACTGAGGATTGAGTATTGAATATTGAGGATTGAGGTCTGATGACTGAGGATTGAGGATTGAGTATTGAGTATTGAGCATTGAGGAATGAATGTCGAGGATTGAAGATTGAATATAGAGGTTTGAGGATTGTTGATTGATGATTGAGGACTGAGTGTTGAGGATAGAGTGTTGAGAATTGATGTACGGGAACTGAGATTTGAAGATTGTAGGTTGAGGATCGAGTATTGAATACTGGGAACTGAGGATTTTCTATTGAGGGCTGAGAATTGAGGATTGAGGATTGAGGATTGAGGATTGAGGATTGAGGATTTAGGATTGATGGTTGATGATTGAGGATTGACGATTGGGGATTGAGGATTGACGATTGAAGACTGAGGACTGAGGATTGAGTATTGAAGAATGAGGACAGAGGGTTGAGGATTGAGGATCAATGTTTGAGGATTGATGGCTGAGGTTTGAGGATTGACGATTGAGGATTGAGGTTTGGGGATTGAGGATTGAGGATTGGTGGTTGAGGATTGAGGATAGACGATTGAGGATTGACGATTGAGGATTGAGGGTTGTGGATTGAGGATTGAGGATTGAGGATTGAGGATTGAGGATTGAGGATTGAGGATTGAGGATTGAGTGTTGATTATTGAGGATTGAATGTTGTGGACTGAGGATTGATGACTGAAGATAATGAATTGAGATTTGATGATTGAAGATTGGGGACTGAGTGTTGAGGACAGAGTGTTGAGGATTGATGTCTCTGAACTGAGATTTGATAATTAAAGATTGAGGGTTGAGTATTGAAAACAGAGAATTGAGGATTTTCTTTTGAGCATTGAGGATTGAGGATTGAGGATTAAGTATTGAGGATTGATGGTAGAGGTATGAGGACTGAAGATTGAGGATTGAGTACTGAGGGTTGTGGATTGAGGTTTCAGTATCCAGGATTGTTAATTGAATATTGAGGATTGAGGATCGAGGTCTGAGGATTGAGGATTGAGTATTGAGGATTGAAGATTAAGGATTGAGGATTGAGGATTGAGGATTGAGGATTGAGGATTGAGGATTGAGGATTGAGGATTGAGGATAGAGGATTGAGCATTGAGGATTGACTGTTGAGGATTGAAGATTGAGGATTGAGAATTGATGATTGAGGGTTGAGGATTGATGACTGAGGGTTGAATACTGAGGGTTGAGGTTTAAGGGTTGAGGATTGAGTAATGAGGATTGAAGATTGAGTATTGATGATTGATGGTTGATGATTGAGGACTGAGGATTGAGGACTGAGGGGTGAGGTTTGAGTGCTGTGAGTTTATGATTGACAATTGAATATTGAGTGTTGAGGCTTGAGGTCTGAGGATTGAGGATTGAATATTGAGGATTGATAATTAATGACTGAGGATTGAGGATCGAGGATTGAGCATTAAATGTTGAGGATTGAGGATTGAGGATTGAGGGTTGAGTATTGAGGATTGAGCATTGAGGATTGAGGGTAGAGGATTGAGGACGGTGGATTGAGGACTGTGGATTGAGGATTGAGGATTGAGGATTGAGGATTGAGGATTGAGGATTGAGGATTGAGGATTGAGTACTGAGTGTCGAGGATTGAAGATTGAATATAGAGGTTTGAGGATTGTTGATTGATGATTGAGGACTGAGTGTTGAGGATGGAGTGTTGAGAATTGATGTACGGGAACTGAGATTTGAAGATTGTAGGTTGAGGATCGAGTATTGAATACTGGGAATTGAGGATTTTCTATTGAGGGCTGAGAATTGAGGATTGAGGGTTGAGGATTGAGGATTGAGGATTGAGGATTTGGGATTGATGGTTGATGATTGAGGATTGACGATTGAGGATTGAGGATTGACGATTGAAGACTGAGGACTGAGGATTGAGAATTGAAGAATGAGGACAGAGGGTTGAGGATTGAGGATCAAGGTTTGAGGATTGAAGACTGAGGTTTGAGGATTGACGATTGAGGATTGAGGTTTGGGGATTGAGGATTGAGGATTGAGGATTGAGGATTGAGGATTGAAAATTGAGTATTGAGGATTGAAGATTGAGTTTTGAGTATTGAGGATTGAGGATTGAGGATTGAAGATTGAGTATTGAGGATTGAAGATTGAGGATTGAGGATTGAGGTTTGAGGATTGAGGATTGAAGATTGAGGATTGAGGATTGGGGATTGAGGATTGAGCATTGAGGATTGAAGATTGAATATTGATGATTGAATATTGAGGATTGAGGATTGAGGGTTGTGGATTGAGGATTGAGGATTGAGGATTGAGGATTGAGGATTGAGGATTGAGGATTGAGGATTGAGGATTGAGTGTTGATTATTGAGGATTGAATGTTGTGGACTGAGGATTGATGACTGAAGATAATGAATTGAGATTTGATGATTGAAGATTGGGGACTGAGTGTTGAGGACAGAGTGTTGAGGATTGATGTCTCTGAACTGAGATTTGAAAATTAAAGATTGAGGGTTGGGTATTGAAAACAGAGAATTGAGGATTTTCTATTGAGCATTGAGGATTGAGGATTGAGGATTAAGTATTGAGGATTGATGTTAGAGGTATGAGGACTGAAGATTGAGGATTGAGTACTGAGGGTTGTGGATTGAGGTTTCAGAATCCAGGATTGTTAATTGAATATTGAGGATTGAGGATCGAGGTCTGAGGATTGAGGATTGAGTATTGAGGATTGAAGATTAAGGATTGAGGATTGATGATTGATGATTGGCTATTGAGGATTGAGGATTGATGGCTGAGGATTGAGGATTGACAATTGAGGATTGAGGATTGAGGATTGAGGATTGAGGATTGAGGATTGAGGATTGAGGATAGAGGATTGAGGACAGAGAATTGAGGATTGAAGATTGAGGATTGAGGATTGAAGATTGAGGATTGAGGATTGAGTATTGAGGGTTGACTACTGAGGGTTGAGGATTGAGTGTTGGGGATTGAGGATTGAGGATTGAGTACTGAGTGTCGAGGATTGAAGATTGAATATAGAGGTTTGAGGATTGTTGATTGATGATTGAGGACTGAGTGTTGAGGATGGAGTGTTGAGAATTGATGTACGGGAACTGAGATTTGAAGATTGTAGGTTGAGGATCGAGTATTGAATACTGGTAATTGAGGATTTTCTATTGAGGGCTGAGAATTGAGGATTGAGGGTTGAGGATTGAGGATTGAGGATTGAGGATTTAGGATTGATGGTTGATGATTGAGGATTGACGATTGAGGATTGGGGATTGACGATTGAAGACTGAGGACTGAGGATTGAGAATTGAAGAATGAGGACAGAGGGTTGAGGATTGAGGATCAAGGTTTGAGGATTGAAGACTGAGGTTTGAGGATTGACGATTGAGGATTGAGGTTTGGGGATTGAGGATTGAGGATTGGTGGTTGAGGATCGAGGATAGACGATTGAGGATTGACGATTGAGGATTGAGGATTGAGGATTGAGGATTGACGATTGAGGATTGAGGATTGAGGATTGAGGATTGAGGATTGAAGATTGAATATTGAGGATTGAAGATTGAGGATTGAGGATTGAGGTTTGAGGATGGAGGATGAGGGCTGAGGGTTCAGGATTGAGGTTTGAGGTCTGAGGACTGAGGATTGAGGATCGAGAGTCGAGGATTAAGGATTGAGGATTGAGGATTGAGGATTGAGAATTGAGGATTGATGATTGAGTGTTGAAAATTGAATATTGAGGATTGAAGATTGAGGATTGATGACTAAGGATTGACGATTGAGGATTGAGGATTGAGGATTGAGGATTGAGGATTGAGGATTAAGCATAGAGGGTTGAGTATTGAGTGTTGATGATTGAAGATTGAGGATTGAGAATGGATGATTGAGGATTGAGGATTAAGCATTGAGGGTTGAGTATTGAGTGTTGATGATTGAAGATTGAGGATTGAGAATGGATGATTGAGGATTGATGATTGAAGATTGAGGGTTGATTACTGAGTGTTGAGGATTGATGACTCAGGGTTGAGGGTTGAGGATTGACGATTGAGGATTGAGGATTGAGGATTGAGGATTGAGGATTGAGGATTAAGGGTTCAGGATTGAAGATTGAGGATTGGGTATTGAGGATTGAAGAATGAGGATTGAGGATTGAGGATTGAGGATTGAGGATTGAAGATTGAGTATTGAGGATTGAAGATAGACGATTGAGGATTGAGGATTGAGGATTGAGGATTGAGGATTGAAGATTGAGGATTGGGTATTGAGGACTGAACTTGGAGGATTGAGGATTGAGGATTGAGGATTGAGGATTGAGGATTGAGGATTGAGGATGGAGGATTGAGGACAGAGAATTGAGGATTGAAGATTGAGGATTGAGGATTGAAGATTGAGGATTGAGGATTGAGTATTGAGGGTTGACTACTGAGGGTTGAGTATTGAGTGTTGGGGATTGAGGATTGAGGATTGAGTACTGAGTGTCGAGGATTGAAGATTGAATATAGAGGTTTGAGGATTGTTGATTGATGATTGAGGACTGAGTGTTGAGGATGGAGTGTTGAGAATTGATGTACGGGAACTGAGATTTGAAGATTGTAGGTTGAGGATCGAGTATTGAATACTGGGAATTGGGGATTTTCTATTGAGGGCTGAGAATTGAGGATTGAGGGTTGAGGATTGAGGATTGAGGATTGAGGATTTGGGATTGATGGTTGATGATTGAGGATTGACGATTGAGGATTGAGGATTGACGATTGAAGACTGAGGACTGAGGATTGAGAAATGAAGAATGAGGACAGAGGGTTGAGGATTGAGGATCAAGGTTTGAGGATTGAAGACTGAGGTTTGAGGATTGACGATTGAGGATTGAAGATTGAGTATTGAGTATTGAAGATTGAGGGTTGAGGATAGAGGATTGAGGATTGATTATTGGAGATTGAGGATTGTGGATTGAGGATTGACGATTGAGTATTGAGTATTGAGGAATGAGGATTGAGGATTGATTATTGAAGGTTGAGTATTGAGGATTGAAGATTGTGGATTGAGGATTGAGGATTGAGGATTGAGGATGAGGGCTGAGGGTTGAGGATTGAGGTTTGAGGATTGAGGATCGAGGACTGAGGATTGAGGATTGAGGATTGAGGATTGAGGATTGAGTATTGAGGATTGAAGATTGAGGATTGGGTATTGAGGATTGAAGAATGAGGATTGACGATTGAGGATTGAGGATTGAGGATTGAAGATTGAGTGTTGAGGATTGAAGATTGACGATTGAGGATTGAGTATTCAGGATTGAGGATTGAGGATTGAGGATTGAGGATTGAGGATTGAGGAATGAAGATTGAGTATTGAGCATTGAAGATTGAGGATTGAGGATTGCAGATTGAGGATTGAGGATTGAAGATTGAGGATTGAGTATTGAGAATTGATTGTTGAGGACTGACGGCTGAAGATTGAGGATTCAGGATTGAGGATTCCGGATTGAGGTTTGAAGATTGAGGATTGAAGACTGAGGATTGGGTATTGAGGATTGAAGAATGAGGATTGAGTATTGAGGATTGAGGATTGAGGATTGAACATTGAGGATTGAAGATTGAAGATTGCGTATTGAATGTTGAGTATTGAGGATTGAAGATTGAGTATTGAGGATTGAGTGTTGACGATTGAGGACGAGTACTGACGGTTGAGGATTGACGTTTGAGGGTTGAGGATTGAGGATTGAGGACTGAGGATTGAGGATTGAGGATTGACCATTGAGGATTGAAGATTGAGGACTGGGGATTGAGGATCGGGTATTGAGGATCGAAGAATGAGGATTGAGGATTGAGGATTGAGTATTGAGGATTGAGAATTGAGGGTTGAGGATTGAAGATTGAGAATTGAGGATTGAAGGGTGAGTATTGAGGATTGAGAATTGAGGATTGACGCTTGAGGATTGAGGGTTGAGGATTGAGGATTGAGGATTGAGGATTGCAGATTGAGTATTGAGGATTGAAGATTGAGGATTGAGGATTGAGTATTGAGGATTGAGGACTTGGGGCTGAGGATTGAATTTTGAGGATTGTGGATTGAGGATTGAGGATTGAGGATTGAGTATTGAGGATTGAAGGTTGAGGATTGGGTATTGAGGATTGGGTATTGAGGATTGAAGAATGAGGATTGAGGATTGAAGATTGAGGATTGAGGATTGAGAATTGATTGTTGAGGATTGAAGATTGAGGATTGAGGATTGAGTATTGAGGATTGAGGATTTGGGACTGAGGATTGAATTTTGAGGACTGTGGATTGAGGATTGAGGATTGAGGATTGAGTATTGAGGATTGAAGATTGAGGATTGGGTATTGAGGTTTGAAGAATGAGGATTGACGATTGAGGATTGAGGAATGAGGATTGAAGATTGAGTACTGAGGATTGAAGATTGACGATTGAGGATTGAGTATTCAGGATTGAGGATTGAGGATTGAGGATTGAGGATTGAGGATTGTGGATTGAAGATTGAGTATTGAGGATTGAGGATTGAGGATTGAGAATTGCGGATTGAGGATTGAGGATTGAGAACTGAGGATTGATGATTGAGGGTTGAAAATTGAATATTGAGGATTGAAGATTGAGGATTGATGACTAAGGATTGACGATTGAGGATTGAGGATTGAGGATTGAGGATTCAGGATTGAGGATTAAGCATAGAGGGTTGAGTATTGAGTGTTGATGATTGAAGATTGAGGATTGAGAATGGATGATTGAGGATTGAGGATTAAGCATCGAGGGTTGAGTATTGAGTGTTGATGATTGAAGATTGAGGATTGAGAATGGATGATTGAGGATTGATGATTGAAGATTGAGGGTTGATTACTGAGTGTTGAGGATTGATGACTCAGGGTTGAGGGTTGAGGATTGACGATTGAGGATTGAGGATTGAGGATTGAGGATTGAGGATTGAGGATTAAGGGTTCAGGATTGAAGATTGAGGATTGGGTATTGAGGATTGAAGAATGAGGATTGAGGATTGAGGATTGAGGATTGAGGATTGAAGATTGAGTATTGAGGATTGAAGATAGACGATTGAGGATTGAGGATTGAGGATTGAGGATTGAGGATTGAGGATTGAGGATTGAGGATTGAGGATTGAGGATTGAGGATTGAGGATTGAGGATAGAGGATTGAGGACAGAGAATTGAGGATTGAAGATTGAGGATTGAGGATTGAAGATTGAGGATTGAGGATTGAGTATTGAGGGTTGACTACTGAGGGTTGAGGATTGAGTGTTGGGGATTGAGGATTGAGGATTGAGTACTGAGTGTCGAGGATTGAAGATTGAATATAGAGGTTTGAGGATTGTTGATTGATGATTGAGGACTGAGTGTTGAGGATGGAGTGTTGAGAATTGATGTACGGGAACTGAGATTTGAAGATTGTAGGTTGAGGATCGAGTATTGAATACTGGGAATTGAGGATTTTCTATTGAGGGCTGAGAATTGAGGATTGAGGGTTGAGGATTGAGGATTGAGGATTGAGGATTTGGGATTGATGGTTGATGATTGAGGATTGACGATTGAGGATTGAGGATTGACGATTGAAGACTGAGGACTGAGGATTGAGAATTGAAGAATGAGGACAGAGGGTTGAGGATTGAGGATCAAGGTTTGAGGATTGAAGACTGAGGTTTGAGGATTGACGATTGAGGATTGAAGATTGAGTATTGAGTATTGAAGATTGAGGGTTGAGGATAGAGGATTGAGGATTGATTATTGGAGATTGAGGATTGTGGATTGAGGATTGACGATTGAGTATTGAGTATTGAGGATTGAGGATTGAGGATTGATTATTGAAGGTTGAGTATTGAGGATTGAAGATTGTGGATTGAGGATTGAGGATTGAGGATTGAGGATGAGGGCTGAGGGTTGAGGATTGAGGTTTGAGGATTGAGGATCGAGGACTGAGGATTGAGGATTGAGGATTGACCATTGACGATTGAAGATTGAGGGCTGGGGATTGAGGATCGGGAATTGAGGATTGAAGAATGAGGATTGAGGATTGAGGATTGAGGATTGCGGATTGAAGATTGAGTATTGAGGATTGAAGATTGAGGATTGAGGATTGAGTATTGAGGATTGAGGATTTGCGACTGAGGATTGAATTTTGATTATTGTGGATTGAGGATTGAGGATTGAGGATTGAGTATTGAGGATTGAAGATTGAGGATTGGGTATTGAGGATTGAAGAATGAGGATTGACGATTGAGGATTGAGGATTGAGGATTGAAGATTGAGTGTTGAGGATTGAAGATTGACGATTGAGGATTGAGTATTCAGGATTGAGGATTGAGGATTGAGGATTGAGGATTGAGGATTGAGGATTGAAGATTGAGTATTGAGCATTGAAGATTGAGGATTGAGGATTGCAGATTGAGGATTGAGGATTGAAGATTGAGGATTGAGGATTGAGAATTGATTGTTGAGGACTGACGGCTGAAGATTGAGGATTCAGGATTGAGGATTCCGGATTGAGGTTTGAAGATTGAGGATTGAAGACTGAGGATTGGGTATTGAGGATTGAAGAATGAGGATTGAGTATTGAGGATTGAGGATTGAGGATTGAAGATTGAGGATTGAAGATTGAAGATTGCGTATTGAATATTGAGTATTGAGGATTGAAGATTGAGTATTGAGGATTGAGTGTTGACGATTGAGGACGAGTACTGACGGTTGAGGATTGACGTTTGAGGGTTGAGGATTGAGGATTGAGGACTGAGGATTGAGGATTGAGGATTGACCATTGAGGATTGAAGATTGAGGACTGGGGATTGAGGATCGGGTATTGAGGATTGAAGAATGAGGATTGAGGATTGAGGATTGAGTATTGAGGATTGAGAATTGAGAATTGAGGGTTGAGGATTGAAGATTGAGAATTGAGGATTGAAGCTTGAGTATTGAGGATTGAGAATTGAGGATTGACGCTTGAGGATTGAGGGTTGAGGATTGAGGATTGAGGATTGAGGATTGCAGATTGAGTATTGAGGATTGAAGATTGAGGATTGAGGATTGAGTATTGAGGATTGAGGACTTGGGGCTGAGGATTGAATTTTGAGGATTGTGGATTGAGGATTGAGGATTGAGGATTGAGTATTGAGGATTGAAGATTGAGGATTGGGTATTGAGGAATGGGTATTGAGGATTGAAGAATGAGGATTGAGGATTGAAGATTGAGGATTGAGGATTGAGAATTGATTGTTGAGGATTGAAGATTGAGGATTGAGGATTGAGTATTGAGGATTGAGGATTTGTGACTGAGGATTGAATTTTGAGGATTGTGGATTGAGGATTGAGGATTGAGGATTGAGTATTGAGGATTGAAGATTGAGGATTGGGTATTGAGGTTTGAAGAATGAGGATTGACGATTGAGGATTGAGGAATGAGGATTGAAGATTGAGTACTGAGGATTGAAGATTGACGATTGAGGATTGAGTATTCAGGATTGAGGATTGAGGATTGAGGATTGAGGATTGAGGATTGTGGATTGAAGATTGAGTATTGAGGATTGAAGATTGAGGATTGAGGATTGCGGATTGAGGATTGAGGATTGAAGATTGAGGATTGAGGATTGAGAATTGATTGTTGAGGACTGACGGCTGAAGATTGAGGATTCAGGATTGATGATTCCGGATTGAGGTTTGAGGATTGAGGATTGAAGACTGAGGATTGGGTGTTGAGGATTGAAGAATGAGGATTGAGGATTGGGTATTGAGGATTGAAGAATGAAGATTGAGGATTCAGGATTGAGGATTGAGGATTGAAGATTGAGCATTGAGGATTGAAGATTGAGGATTGAGGATTGAGTATTGAGGATTGAGGATTTGGGACTGAGGATTGAAGTTTGAGGATTGAGGATTGAGGATTGAGGATTGAGGATTGAGTATTGGGGATTGAAGATTGAGGATTGGGTATTGAGGATTGAAGAATGAGGATTGACGATTGAGGATTGAGGATTGAGGATAGAAGATTGAGTATTGAGGATTGAATATTGACGATTGAGGATTGAGGATTGAGGATTGAGGATTGAGGATTGAGGATTGAGGATTGAGGATAGAAGATTGAGTATTGAGGATTGAAGATTGAGGATTGAGGATTGCGGATTGAGGATTCAGGATTGAAGATTGAGGATTGAGGATTGAGTATTGATTGTTGAGGACTGACGGCTGAAGATTGAGGATTCAGGATTGAGGATTCCGGATTGAGGTTTGAGGTTTGAGGATTGAGTATTGAGGATTGAGAATTGAGGATTGAGGATTGAAGATTGAGAATTGAGGATTGAAGGTTGAGTATTGAGGATTGAGAATTGAGGATTGACGCTTGAGGATTGAGAGTTGAGGATGGAGGATTGAGGATTGAGGATTGCAGATTGAGTATTGAGGATTGAAGATTGAGTATTGAGGATTGAAGATTGACGATTGAGGATTGAGTAATCAGGATTGAGGATTGAGGATTGAGGATTGAGGATTGAGGATTGAGGATTGAAGATTGAGTATTGAGCACTGAAGATTGAGGATTGAGGATTGCGGATTGAGGATTGAGGATTGAAGATTGAGGATTGAGGATTGAGAATTGATTGTTGAGGACTGACGGCAGAAGATTGAGGATTCAGGATTGAGGATTCCGGATTGAGGTTTGAAGATTGAGGATTGAAGACTGAGGATTGGGTATTGAGGATTGAAGAATGAGGATTGAGTATTGATGATTGAGGATTGAGGATTGAAGATTGAGGATTGAAGATTGAAGATTGCGTATTGAATATTGAGTATTGAGGATTGAAGATTGAGTATTGCGGATTGAGTGTTGACGATTGAGGACGAGTACTGACTGTTGAGGATTGACGTTTGAGGGTTGAGTATTGAGGATCGAGGACTGAGGATTGAGGATTGAGGATTGACCATTGAGGATTGAAGATTGAGGACTGGGGATTGAGGATCGGGTATTGAGGATTGAAGAATGAGGATTGAGGATTGAGGATTGAGTATTGAGGATTGAGAATTGAGGATTGAGGATTGAAGATTGAGAATTGAGGATTGAAGGTCGAGTATTGAGGATTGAGAATTGAGGATTGACGCTTGAGGATTGAGGGTTGAGGATTGAGGATTGAGGATTGAGGATTGCAGATTGAGTATTGAGGATTGAAGATTGAGGATTGAGGATTGAGTATTGAGGATTGAGGACTTGGGGCTGAGGATTGAATTTTGAGGATTGTGGATTGAGGATTGAGGATTGAGGATTGAGTATTGAGGATTGAAGATTGAGGATTGGGTATTGAGGATTGGGTATTGAGGATTGAAGAATGAGGATTGAGGATTGAGTGTTGAGGATTGAGGACGCGGGCTGACGATTGAGGATTGAGGTCTGAGGATTGAGGATTGTGGATTGAGGACTGAGGATTGAGGATTGAGGATTGAGCAATGAGGATTGAAGATTGAGTATTGAGGATAGAAAATTGAGGATTGAGGATTGAGGATCGAGGATTGAGGATTGAAGATTGAGGACTGGGAACGGAGTGTTGAGTGTTGAGTGATGAGTATTGATGTTTGTGGATAGAGATTTGAAGATTGCAGATTGAGTATTGAGTATTGAAAACTGTGAATTGATGATACTCCATTGGGATTGAGGATTGACAACTGATTGTTGAGGACTGAGGGCTGAAGATTGAGGATTCAGGATTGTGGATTCAGGATTAAGGTTTGAGGACTGAGGATAGAGGATTGAGTATTAAGGATTGAGGATTGAGGATTGAGGATTGAAGATTGAGGATTGGGTATTGCGGATTGTGCATTGAGGATTGAGCATTGAGGATTGAGGACTGAGGATCGAGGATTGAGGGTTGAGGATTGAGGGTTGAAGATTGAGGATTGGGGACTGAGGATTGAAAATTGAGGATTGAGGATTGAGGACTGAGGATTGAGGATTGAGGATTGAGGATTGAGGATTGAGGATTGAGGATTGAGGATTGAGGATTGACGATTGAGGATTGAAGATTGAGGATTGGCTGTTGAGGATTGAACATTGAGTATTGAATATTGAGTATTGAGGATTGAAGATTGAGGATTGTGGATTGAGAATTGAGGATTGAGGATTGAAGGTTGAGGATTGGGGATTGAGGATTGACGATTTAGTATTGAGTATTGAGGATTGAGAACTGAGGATTGATGATTGAAGATTGAGTATTGAGGATTGAACATTGAGGATTGAGGATTGAGGATTGACGATTGAAGATTGCGGACTGAGTGTTGTGGGTAGAGTGACGAGAATTGATGTTTGTGGATTGAGATTTGAAGATTGAAGTATGGGGATTGAGTATTGAAAACTGTGAATTGAGGATATTCTATTGAGGACTGAGGATTGACAACTGATTGTTGAGGACTGAGGGCTGAAGATTGAGGATTCAGGATTGAGAATTCGGGATTGAGGTTTGAGGACTGAGGATTGAGGGTTGAGGATTGAGGATTGAGGATTGACGCTTGAGGATTGAGGATTGAGGATGGAGGATTGAAGAGAGAGGACTGAGTGTAGAGGATTGAGTGTTGAGGATTGATGTTTGAGGATTGAGATTTGATTATTGAATATTTTGGATTGAATATTCAACCATGAGAATTCAGCATATTCCATTGAGTATTGAGAATCGAGGATTGATGGTTGAGTATTGAGGATTGATGGATGAGGGTTGTGTGTTGAATATTGAGGATTGAGGATTGAGGATTGAGGATTGAAGATTGAGTATTGATGATTGAATATTGAGGATTGTGGATTGAGGTTTGAGGATTGAGGACGAGGAAAGTCGGTTGAGGGTTGAGGTTTGAGGATTGAGTATTGAGGGTTGAGAATTGAGGATTGAGGATCGAGGATTGAGCATTGATTATTGAGGATTGAGGTTTGAGGACGGAGGATTCAGGATTGAGGATTGGGGATTGAGGATTGAGGATTGAGTATTGAGTGTCGAGGATTGGAGATTGAATATAGAGGTTTGAGGATTGTTGATTGATGATTGAGGACTGAGTGTTGAGGATAGAGTGTTGAGAATTGATGTTCGGGAACTGAGATTTGAAGATTGCAGGTTGAGGATTGAGTATTGAATAATGGGAATTGAGGATTTTCTATTGAGGGCTGAGAATTGAGGATTGAGGATTGAGGACTGAGGATTGAGGGTTGTGGATTGAGGATTGAAGGTTGAATATTGATGAATGAAGATTAGCGATTGAGGATTGAGGGTTGTGGATTGAGGACGAGGACTGATGGTTGAGTATTGATACTTGAGGTCTGAGGATTGAGGATTGAGGATTGCGAATTGAGGATTGAAGATTGAAGATAGAGGATTGGGTATCGAGGATTCTAGAATGAGGATTGAGGATTGAGGATTGAAAATTGAGTATAGAGGATTGAAGATTGAGTTTTGAGTATTGAGGATTGAGGATTGAGGATTGAAGATTGAGTATTGAGGATTGAAGATTGAGGATTGAGGATTGAGGTTTGAGGATTGAGGATTGAAGATTGAGGATTGAGAATTGGGGATTGAGGATTGAGCATTGAGGATTGAAGATTGAATATTGATGATTGAAGATTGAGGATTGAGGATTGAGGATTGAGGATCTAGAATTGGAGATTGATTATTGAGGATTGAAGATTGAGGATTGATGATTGATGATTGAGGATTGATGGTTGAGGATTGAGGAATGACGATTGAGGATTGAGGATTGAAGATTGAGTGTCGTGTACTGAGGATTGAGCATTGAGTCTTAAAAACTGAGAAATGAGGATGTTCTATTGAGGATTGAGAATTGAGGATTGAGGATTGTGGATTGAGGATTAAGTGTTGAGGATTGAAGGTTGAGGTTTGAGGATTGAGGATTGAGGATTGAGGATAGGCGATTAAGGGTTGAGGATTGATGGCTGAGGATTGAGTATTGACGACTGACGATTGAGGATTGAGGATTGAGGATTGAAGATTGAGTATTGAGGATTGAAGATTGAGGATTGAGGATTGAGGATTGAGTATTGAGGATTGAAGATTGAGGATTGGGTATTGAGGATTGAAGAATGAGGATTGACGATTGAGGATTGAGGATTGAGGATAGAAGATTGAGTATTGAGGATTGAATATTGACGATTGAGGATTGAGGATTGAGGATTGAGGATCTAGAATTGGAGATTGATTATTGAGGATTGAAGATTGAGGATTGATGATTGATGATTGAGGATTGATGGTTGAGGATTGAGGAATGACGATTGAGGATTGAGGATTGAAGATTGAGTGTCGTGTACTGAGGATTGAGCATTGAGTCTTAAAAACTGAGAAATGAGGATGTTCTATTGAGGATTGAGAATTGAGGATTGAGGATTGTGGATTGAGGATTAAGTGTTGAGGATTGAAGGTTGAGGTTTGAGGATTGAGGATTGAGGATTGAGGATAGGCGATTAAGGGTTGAGGATTGATGGCTGAGGATTGAGTATTGACGACTGACGATTGAGGATTGAGGATTGAGGATTGAAGATTGAGTATTGAGGATTGAAGATTGAGGATTGAGGATTGAGGATTGAGTATTGAGGATTGAAGATTGAGGATTGGGTATTGAGGATTGAAGAATGAGGATTGACGATTGAGGATTGAGGATTGAGGATAGAAGATTGAGTATTGAGGATTGAATATTGACGATTGAGGATTGAGGATTGAGGATTGAGGATTGAGCATTGAGGATTGAGGGTTGAGGATTGAGGATAGAAGATTGAGTATTGAGGATTGAGGGTTGAGGATTGAGGATTGGGGATTGAGGATTGAGGATTGAAGATTGAGGATTGAGGATTGAGAATTGATTGTTGAGGAATGACGGCTGAAGATTGAGGATTCAGGATTGAGGATTCCGGATTGAGGTTTGAGGACTGAGGATTGAGGGTTGGGGATTGACGATTGAGGATTGACGCTTGAGGATTGAGGATTGAGGATGTAGGATTGAAGAGAGAGGACTGAGTATTGAGGATTGAGTGTTGAGAGTTGATGTTTGAGGATTGAGATTTGATTATTGAATATTGAGGATTGAGTATTGAACCATGGGAATTCAGGATATTCTACTGAGTATTGAGAATTGAGGATTGATGGTTGAGTATTGAGGATTGATGGCTGAGTATTGAGGATTGATGGTTGAGGGCCGTGTGTTGAATGTTGAGGATTGAGGATTGAGGATTGAGGATTGAGGATTGAAGATTGAGTATTGATGATTGAATATTGAGGATTGCGTATTGAGGTTTGAGGATTGAGGACGAGGACTGACGGTTGAGGATTGAGGTTTGAGGATTGAGTATTGAGGATTGAGAATTGAGGGTTGAGGATTGAAGATTGACAATTGAGGATTGAAGGTTGAGTATTGAGGATTGAGAATTGAGGATTGACGCTTGAGGATTGAGAGTTGAGAATGGAGGATTGAGGATTGAGGATTGCAGATTGAGTATTGAGGATTGAACATGGGAGGATTGAGGATTGAGTATTGAGGATTGAGGATTGAGTATTGAAGACTGAGTATTGAGGATTGAAGATTGAGGATTGTGGACTGAGGATTGAGGATTGAGGATTGAGGATTGAGGATTGAGGATTGAAGATTGAGTATTGAGTATTGAAGATTGAGGGTTGAGGATTGAGGATTGAGTATTGATTATTGGAGATTGAGGATTGGGGATTGAGGATTGACGATTGAGTATTAAGTATTGAGGATTGAGGATTGAGGATTGATTGTTGAAGGTTGAGTATTGAGGATTGAAGATTGTGGATTGAGGATTGAGGATTGAGGATTGAGGATGAGGGCTGAGGGTTGAGGATTGAGATTTGAGGGTTGAGGATCGAGGACTGAAGATTGAGGATTGAGGATTGACCATTGACGATTGAAGATTGAGGGCTGGGGATTGAGGATCGGGTATTGAGGATTGAAGAATGAGGATTGAGGATTGAGGATTGAGGATTGCGGATTGAAGATTGAGTATTGAGGATTGAAGATTGAGGATTGAGGATTGAGTATTGAGGATTGAGGATTTGGGACTGAGGATTGAATTTTGAGGATTGTGGATTGAGGATTGAGGATTGAGGATTGAGTATTGAGGATTGAAGATTGAGGATTGGGTATTGAGGATTGAAGAATGAGGATTGACGATTGAGGATTGAGTAATGAGGATTGAAGATTGAGTATTGAGGAATGAAGATTGACGATTGAGGATTGAGTATTCAGGATTGAGTATTGAGGATTGAGGATTGAGGATTGAGGATTGAGGATTGAGGATTGAGTATTGAGGATTGAAGATTGAGGATTGTGGATTGCGGATTGAGGATTGAGGATCGAAGATTGAGGATTGAGGATTGAGAATTGATTGTTGAGGACTGACGGCTGAAGATTGAGGATTCAGGATTGAGGATTCCGGATTGAGGTTTGAGGATTGAGGATTGAAGACTGAGGATTGGGTATTGAGGATTGAAGAATGAGGATTGAGGATTGGGTATTGAGGATTGAAGAATCAAGATTGAGGATTCAGGATTGAGGATTGAGGATTGAAGATTGAGCATTGAGGATTGAAGATTGAGGATTGAGGATTGAGTATTGAGGATTGAGGATTTGGGACTGAGGATTGAAGTTTGAGGATTGAGGATTGAGGATTGAGGATTGAGGATTGAGTATTGGGGATTGAAGATTGAGGATTGGGTATTGAGGATTGAAGAATGAGGATTGACGATTGAGGATTGAGGATTGAGGAAAGAAGATTGAGTATTGAGGGTTGAATACTGACGATTGAGGATTGAGGATTGAGGATTGAGGATTAAGGATTGAGGATTGAGGATTGAGGATAGAAGATTGAGTATTGAGGATTGAAGATTGAGGATTGAGGATTGCGGATTGAGGATTCAGGATTGAAGATTGAGGATTGAGGATTGAGAATTGATTGTTGAGGACTGACGGCTGAAGATTGAGGATTCAGGATTGAGGATTCCGGATTGAGGTTTGAGGACTGAGGATTGAGGGTGGAGGATTGAGGATTGAGGATTGACGCTTGAGGATTGAGGATTGAGGATGTAGGATTGAAGAGAGAGGACTGAGTATTGAGGATTGAGTGTTGAGTGTTGATGTTTGAGGATTGAGATTTGATTATTGAATATTGAGGATTGAGTATTGAATCATGGGAATTCAGGATATTCTACTGAGTATTGAGAATTGAGGATTGATGGTTGAGTATTGAGGATTGATGGTTGAGTATTGAGGGTTGATGGTTGAGGGTCGTGTGTTGAATGTTGAGGATTGAGGATTGAGGATTGAGGATTGAGGATTGAAGATTGAGTATTGATGATTGAATATTGAGGATTGCGTATTGAGGTTTGAGGATTGAGAACGAGGACTGACGGTTGAGGATTGAGGTTTGAGGATTGAGTATTGAGGATTGAGAATTGAGGATTGAGGATTGAAGATTGAGAATTGAGGATTGAAGGTTGAGTATTGAGGATTGAGAATTGAGGATTGACGCTTGAGGATTGAGACTTGAGGATGGAGGATTGAGGATTGAGGATTGCAGATTGAGTATTGAGGATTGAAGATGGGAGGATTGAGGATTGAGGATTGAGGATTGAGGATTGAAGACTGAGTATTGAGGATTGGGTATTGAGGATTGAAGAATGAAGATTGAGGATTCAGGATTGAGGATTGAGGATTGAAGATTGAGCATTGAGGATTGAAGATTGAGGATTGAGGATTGAGTATTGAGGATTGAGGATTTGGGACTGAGGATTGAAGTTTGAGGATTGAGGATTGAGGATTGAGGATTGAGGATTGAGTATTGGGGATTGAAGATTGAGGATTGGGTATTGAGGATTGAAGAATGAGGATTGACGATTGAGGATTGAGGATTGAGGATAGAAGATTGAGTATTGAGGATTGAATATTGACGATTGAGGATTGAGGATTGAGGATTGAGGATTGAGGATTGAGGATTGAGGATTGAGGATTGAGGATAGAAGATTGAGTATTGAGGATTGAAGATTGAGGATTGAGGATTGCGGATTGAGGATTCAGGATTGAAGATTGAGGATTGAGGATTGAGTATTGATTGTTGAGGACTGACGGCTGAAGATTGAGGATTCAGGATTGAGGATTCCGGATTGAGGTTTGAGGACTGAGGATTGAGGGTTGAGGATTGAGGATTGAGGATTGACGCTTGAGGATTGAGGATTGAGGACGAGGACTGACGGTTGAGGATTGAGGTTTGAGGATTGAGTATTGAGGATTGAGAATTGAGGATTGAGGATTGAAGATTGAGAATTGAGGATTGAAGGTTGAGTATTGAGGATTGAGAATTGAGGATTGACGCTTGAGGATTGAGAGTTGAGGATGGAGGATTGAGGATTGAGGATTGCAGATTGAGTATTGAGGATTGAAGATTGAGTATTGAGGATTGAAGATTGACGATTGAGGATTGAGTATTCAGGATTGAGGATTGAGGATTGAGGATTGAGGATTGAGGATTGAGGATTGAAGATTGAGTATTGAGCACTGAAGATTGAGGATTGAGGATTGCGGATTGAGGATTGAGGATTGAAGATTGAGGATTGAGGATTGAGAATTGATTGTTGAGGACTGACGGCAGAAGATTGAGGATTCAGGATTGAGGATTCCGGATTGAGGTTTGAAGATTGAGGATTGAAGACTGAGGATTGGGTATTGAGGATTGAAGAATGAGGATTGAGTATTGATGATTGAGGATTGAGGATTGAAGATTGAGGATTGGAGATTGAAGATTGCGTATTGAATATTGAGTATTGAGGATTGAAGATTGAGTATTGCGGATTGAGTGTTGACGGTTGAGGACGAGTACTGACTGTTGAGGATTGACGTTTGAGGGTTGAGGATTGAGGATCGAGGACTGAGGATTGAGGATTGAGGATTGACCATTGAGGATTGAAGATTGAGGACTGGGGATTGAGGATCGGGTATTGAGGATTGAAGAATGAGGATTGAGGATTGAGGATTGAGTATTGAGGATTGAGAATTGAGGATTGAGGATTGAAGATTGAGAATTGAGGATTGAAGGTCGAGTATTGAGGATTGAGAATTGAGGATTGACGCTTGAGGATTGAGGGTTGAGGATTGAGGATTGAGGATTGAGGATTGCAGATTGAGTATTGAGGATTGAAGATTGAGGATTGAGGATTGAGTATTGAGGATTGAGGACTTGGGGCTGAGGATTGAATTTTGAGGATTGTGGATTGAGGATTGAGGATTGAGGATTGAGTATTGAGGATTGAAGATTGAGGATTGGGTATTGAGGATTGGGTATTGAGGATTGAAGAATGAGGATTGAGGATTGAGTGTTGAGGATTGAGGACGCGGGCTGACGATTGAGGATTGAGGTCTGAGGATTGAGGATTGTGGATTGAGGACTGAGGATTGAGGATTGAGGATTGAGCAATGAGGATTGAAGATTGAGTATTGAGGATAGAAAATTGAGGATTGAGGATTGAGGATCGAGGATTGAGGATTGAAGATTGAGGACTGGGAACGGAGTGTTGAGTGTTGAGTGATGAGTATTGATGTTTGTGGATAGAGATTTGAAGATTGCAGATTGAGTATTGAGTATTGAAAACTGTGAATTGATGATATTCCATTGGGATTGAGGATTGACAACTGATTGTTGAGGACTGAGGGCTGAAGATTGAGGATTCAGGATTGTGGATTCAGGATTAAGGTTTGAGGACTGAGGATAGAGGATTGAGTATTAAGGATTGAGGATTGAGGATTGAGGATTGAAGATTGAGGATTGGGTATTGCGGATTGTGCATTGAGGATTGAGCATTGAGGATTGAGGACTGAGGATCGAGGATTGAGGGTTGAGGATTGAGGGTTGAAGATTGAGGATTGGGGACTGAGGATTGAAAATTGAGGATTGAGGATTGAGGACTGAGGATTGAGGATTGAGGATTGAGGATTGAGGATTGAGGATTGAGGATTGAGGATTGAGGATTGACGATTGAGAATTGAAGATTGAGGATTGGCTGTTGAGGATTGAACATTGAGTATTGAATATTGAGTATTGAGGATTGAAGATTGAGGATTGTGGATTGAGAATTGAGGATTGAGGATTGAAGGTTGAGGATTGGGGATTGAGGATTGACGATTTAGTATTGAGTATTGAGGATTGAGAACTGAGGATTGATGATTGAAGATTGAGTATTGAGGATTGAACATTGAGGATTGAGGATTGAGGATTGACGATTGAAGATTGAGGACTGAGTGTTGTGGGTAGAGTGACGAGAATTGATGTTTGTGGATTGAGATTTGAAGATTGAAGTATGGGGATTGAGTATTGAAAACTGTGAATTGAGGATATTCTATTGAGGACTGAGGATTGACAACTGATTGTTGAGGACTGAGGGCTGAAGATTGAGGATTCAGGATTGAGAATTCGGGATTGAGGTTTGAGGACTGAGGATTGAGGGTTGAGGATTGAGGATTGAGGATTGACGCTTGAGGATTGAGGATTGAGGATGGAGGATTGAAGAGAGAGGACTGAGTGTAGAGGATTGAGTGTTGAGGATTGATGTTTGAGGATTGAGATTTGATTATTGAATATTTTGGATTGAATATTCAACCATGAGAATTCAGCATATTCCATTGAGTATTGAGAATCGAGGATTGATGGTTGAGTATTGAGGATTGATGGATGAGGGTTGTGTGTTGAATATTGAGGATTGAGGATTGAGGATTGAGGATTGAAGATTGAGTATTGATGATTGAATATTGAGGATTGTGGATTGAGGTTTGAGGATTGAGGACGAGGAAAGTCGGTTGAGGGTTGAGGTTTGAGGATTGAGTATTGAGGGTTGAGAATTGAGGATTGAGGATCGAGGATTGAGCATTGATTATTGAGGATTGAGGTTTGAGGACGGAGGATTCAGGATTGAGGATTGGGGATTGAGGATTGAGGATTGAGTATTGAGTGTCGAGGATTGGAGATTGAATATAGAGGTTTGAGGATTGTTGATTGATGATTGAGGACTGAGTGTTGAGGATAGAGTGTTGAGAATTGATGTTCGGGAACTGAGATTTGAAGATTGCAGGTTGAGGATTGAGTATTGAATAATGGGAATTGAGGATTTTCTATTGAGGGCTGAGAATTGAGGATTGAGGATTGAGGACTGAGGATTGAGGGTTGTCGATTGAGGATTGAAGGTTGAATATTGATGAATGAAGATTAGCGATTGAGGATTGAGGGTTGTGGATTGAGGACGAGGACTGATGGTTGAGTATTGATACTTGAGGTCTGAGGATTGAGGATTGAGGATTGCGAATTGAGGATTGAAGATTGAAGATAGAGGATTGGGTATCGAGGATTCTAGAATGAGGATTGAGGATTGAGGATTGAAAATTGAGTATTGAGGATTGAAGATTGAGTTTTGAGTATTGAGGATTGAGGATTGAGGATTGAAGATTGAGTATTGAGGATTGAAGATTGAGGATTGAGGATTGAGGTTTGAGGATTGAGGATTGAAGATTGAGGATTGAGAATTGGGGATTGAGGATTGAGCATTGAGGATTGAAGATTGAATATTGATGATTGAAGATTGAGGATTGAGGATTGAGGATTGAGGATCTAGAATTGGAGATTGATTATTGAGGATTGAAGATTGAGGATTGATGATTGATGATTGAGGATTGATGGTTGAGGATTGAGGAATGACGATTGAGGATTGAGGATTGAAGATTGAGTGTCGTGTACTGAGGATTGAGCATTGAGTCTTAAAAACTGAGAAATGAGGATGTTCTATTGAGGATTGAGAATTGAGGATTGAGGATTGTGGATTGAGGATTAAGTGTTGAGGATTGAAGGTTGAGGTTTGAGGATTGAGGATTGAGGATTGAGGATAGGCGATTAAGGGTTGAGGATTGATGGCTGAGGATTGAGTATTGACGACTGACGATTGAGGATTGAGGATTGAGGATTGAAGATTGAGTATTGAGGATTGAAGATTGAGGATTGAGGATTGAGGATTGAGTATTGAGGATTGAAGATTGAGGATTGGGTATTGAGGATTGAAGAATGAGGATTGACGATTGAGGATTGAGGATTGAGGATAGAAGATTGAGTATTGAGGATTGAATATTGACGATTGAGGATTGAGGATTGAGGATTGAGGATTGAGCATTGAGGATTGAGGGTTGAGGATTGAGGATAGAAGATTGAGTATTGAGGATTGAGGGTTGAGGATTGAGGATTGGGGATTGAGGATTGAGGATTGAAGATTGAGGATTGAGGATTGAGAATTGATTGTTGAGGAATGACGGCTGAAGATTGAGGATTCAGGATTGAGGATTCCGGATTGAGGTTTGAGGACTGAGGATTGAGGGTTGGGGATTGACGATTGAGGATTGACGCTTGAGGATTGAGGATTGAGGATGTAGGATTGAAGAGAGAGGACTGAGTATTGAGGATTGAGTGTTGAGAGTTGATGTTTGAGGATTGAGATTTGATTATTGAATATTGAGGATTGCGTATTGAGGTTTGAGGATTGAGGACGAGGACTGACGGTTGAGGATTGAGGTTTGAGGATTGAGTATTGAGGATTGAGAATTGAGGGTTGAGGATTGAAGATTGACAATTGAGGATTGAAGGTTGAGTATTGAGGATTGAGAATTGAGGATTGACGCTTGAGGATTGAGAGTTGAGAATGGAGGATTGAGGATTGAGGATTGCAGATTGAGTATTGAGGATTGAACATGGGAGGATTGAGGATTGAGTATTGAGGATTGAGGATTGAGTATTGAAGACTGAGTATTGAGGATTGAAGATTGAGGATTGTGGACTGAGGATTGAGGATTGAGGATTGAGGATTGAGGATTGAGGATTGAAGATTGAGTATTGAGTATTGAAGATTGAGGGTTGAGGATTGAGGATTGAGTATTGATTATTGGAGATTGAGGATTGGGGATTGAGGATTGACGATTGAGTATTGAGTATTGAGGATTGAGGATTGAGGATTGATTGTTGAAGGTTGAGTATTGAGGATTGAAGATTGTGGATTGAGGATTGAGGATTGAGGATTGAGGATGAGGGCTGAGGGTTGAGGATTGAGGTTTGAGGGTTGAGGATCGAGGACTGAAGATTGAGGATTGAGGATTGACCATTGACGATTGAAGATTGAGGGCTGGGGATTGAGGATCGGGTATTGAGGATTGAAGAATGAGGATTGAGGATTGAGGATTGAGGATTGCGGATTGAAGATTGAGTATTGAGGATTGAAGATTGAGGATTGAGGATTGAGTATTGAGGATTGAGGATTTGGGACTGAGGATTGAATTTTAAGGATTGTGGATTGAGGATTGAGGATTGAGGATTGAGTATTGAGGATTGAAGATTGAGGATTGGGTATTGAGGATTGAAGAATGAGGATTGACGATTGAGGATTGAGTAATGAGGATTGAAGATTGAGTATTGAGGAATGAAGATTGACGATTGAGGATTGAGTATTCAGGATTGAGTATTGAGGATTGAGGATTGAGGATTGAGGATTGAGGATTGAGGATTGAGTATTGAGGATTGAAGATTGAGGATTGTGGATTGCGGATTGAGGATTGAGGATCGAAGATTGAGGATTGAGGATTGAGAATTGATTGTTGAGGACTGACGGCTGAAGATTGAGGATTCAGGATTGAGGATTCCGGATTGAGGTTTGAGGATTGAGGATTGAAGACTGAGGATTGGGTATTGAGGATTGAAGAATGAGGATTGAGGATTGGGTATTGAGGATTGAAGAATCAAGATTGAGGATTCAGGATTGAGGATTGAGGATTGAAGATTGAGCATTGAGGATTGAAGATTGAGGATTGAGGATTGAGTATTGAGGATTGAGGATTTGGGACTGAGGATTGAAGTTTGAGGATTGAGGATTGAGGATTGAGGATTGAGGATTGAGTATTGGGGATTGAAGATTGAGGATTGGGTATTGAGGATTGAAGAATGAGGATTGACGATTGAGGATTGAGGATTGAGGAAAGAAGATTGAGTATTGAGGGTTGAATACTGACGATTGAGGATTGAGGATTGAGGATTGAGGATTAAGGATTGAGGATTGAGGATTGAGGATAGAAGATTGAGTATTGAGGATTGAAGATTGAGGATTGAGGATTGCGGATTGAGGATTCAGGATTGAAGATTGAGGATTGAGGATTGAGAATTGATTGTTGAGGACTGACGGCTGAAGATTGAGGATTCAGGATTGAGGATTCCGGATTGAGGTTTGAGGACTGAGGATTGAGGGTGGAGGATTGAGGATTGAGGATTGACGCTTGAGGATTGAGGATTGAGGATGTAGGATTGAAGAGAGAGGACTGAGTATTGAGGATTGAGTGTTGAGTGTTGATGTTTGAGGATTGAGATTTGATTATTGAATATTGAGGATTGAGTATTGAATCATGGGAATTCAGGATATTCTACTGAGTATTGAGAATTGAGGATTGATGGTTGAGTATTGAGGATTGATGGTTGAGTATTGAGGATTGATGGTTGAGGGTCGTGTGTTGAATGTTGAGGATTGAGGATTGAGGATTGAGGATTGAGGATTGAAGATTGAGTATTGATGATTGAATATTGAGGATTGCGTATTGAGGTTTGAGGATTGAGAACGAGGACTGACGGTTGAGGATTGAGGTTTGAGGATTGAGTATTGAGGATTGAGAATTGAGGATTGAGGATTGAAGATTGAGAATTGAGGATTGAAGGTTGAGTATTGAGGATTGAGAATTGAGGATTGACGCTTGAGGATTGAGACTTGAGGATGGAGGATTGAGGATTGAGGATTGCAGATTGAGTATTGAGGATTGAAGATGGGAGGATTGAGGATTGAGGATTGAGGATTGAGGATTGAAGACTGAGTATTGAGGATTGAAGATTGAGGATTGTGGACTGAGGATTGAGGATTGAGGATTGAGGATTGAGGATTGAAGATTGAGTATTGAGTATTGAAGATTGAGGGTTGAGGATAGAGGATTGAGGATTGATTATTGGAGATTGAGGATTGTGGATTGAGGATTGACGATTGAGTATTGAGTATTGAGGATTGAGGATTGAGGATTGATTATTGAAGGTTGAGTATTGAGGATTGAAGATTGTGGATTGAGGATTGAGGATTGAGGATTGAGGATGAGGGCTGAGGGTTGAGGATTGAGGTTTGAGAATTGAGGATCGAGGACTGAGGATTGAGGATTGAGGATTGACCATTGACGATTGAAGATTGAGGGCTGGGGATTGAGGATCGGGAATTGAGGATTGAAGAATGAGGATTGAGGATTCAGGATTGAGGATTGCGGATTGAAGATTGAGTATTGAGGATTGAAGATTGAGGATTGAGGATTGAGTGTTGACGATTGAGGACGAGTACTGACTGTTGAGGATTGACGTTTGAGGGTTGAGGATTGAGGATTGAGGACTGAGGATTGAGGATTGAGGATTGACCATTGAGGATTGAAGATTGAGGACTGGGGATTGAGGATCGGGTATTGAGGATTGAAGAATGAGGATTGAGGTTTGAGGATTGAGTATTGAGGATTGAGAATTGAGGATTGAGGATTGAAGATTGAGAATTGAGGATTGAAGGTTGAGTATTGAGGATTGAGAATTGAGGATTGACGCTTGAGGATTGAGGGTTGAGGATTGAGGATTGAGGACTTGGAGCTGAGGATTGAATTTTGAGGATTGTGGATTGAGGATTGAGGATTGAGGATTGAGTATTGAGGATTGAAGATTGAGGATTGGGTATTGAGGATTGGGTATTGAGGATTGAAGAATGAGGATTGAGGATTGAGTGTTGAGGATTGAGGACGCGGGCTGACGATTGAGGATTGAGGTCTGAGGATTGAGGATTGTGGATTGAGGACTGACGGTTGAGGATTGAGGTTTGAGGATTGAGTATTGAGGATTGAGAATTGAGGATTGAGGATTGAAGATTGAGAATTGAGGATTGAAGGTTGAGTATTGAGGATTGAGAATTGAGGATTGACGCTTGAGGATTGAGACTTGAGGATGGAGGATTGAGGATTGAGGATTGCAGATTGAGTATTGAGGATTGAAGATGGGAGGATTGAGGATTGAGGATTGAGGATTGAGGATTGAAGACTGAGTATTGAGGATTGAAGATTGAGGATTGTGGACTGAGGATTGAGGATTGAGGATTGAGGATTGAGGATTGAAGATTGAGTATTGAGTATTGAAGATTGAGGGTTGAGGATAGAGGATTGAGGATTGATTATTGGAGATTGAGGATTGTGGATTGAGGATTGACGATTGAGTATTGAGTATTGAGGATTGAGGATTGAGGATTGATTATTGAAGGTTGAGTATTGAGGATTGAAGATTGTGGATTGAGGATTGAGGATTGAGGATTGAGGATGAGGGCTGAGGGTTGAGGATTGAGGTTTGAGAATTGAGGATCGAGGACTGAGGATTGAGGATTGAGGATTGACCATTGACGATTGAAGATTGAGGGCTGGGGATTGAGGATCGGGAATTGAGGATTGAAGAATGAGGATTGAGGATTCAGGATTGAGGATTGCGGATTGAAGATTGAGTATTGAGGATTGAAGATTGAGGATTGAGGATTGAGTGTTGACGATTGAGGACGAGTACTGACTGTTGAGGATTGACGTTTGAGGGTTGAGGATTGAGGATTGAGGACTGAGGATTGAGGATTGAGGATTGACCATTGAGGATTGAAGATTGAGGACTGGGGATTGAGGATCGGGTATTGAGGATTGAAGAATGAGGATTGAGGTTTGAGGATTGAGTATTGAGGATTGAGAATTGAGGATTGAGGATTGAAGATTGAGAATTGAGGATTGAAGGTTGAGTATTGAGGACTTGGAGCTGAGGATTGAATTTTGAGGATTGTGGATTGAGGATTGAGGATTGAGGATTGAGTATTGAGGATTGAAGATTGAGGATTGGGTATTGAGGATTGGGTATTGAGGATTGAAGAATGAGGATTGAGGATTGAGTGTTGAGGATTGAGGACGCGGGCTGACGATTGAGGATTGAGGTCTGAGGATTGAGGATTGTGGATTGAGGACTGAGGATTGAGGATTGAGGATTGAGCAATGAGGATTGAAGATTGAGTATTGAGGATAGAAAATTGAGGATTGAGGATTGAGGATCGAGGATTGATGATTGAAAATTGAGGACTGGGAACGGAGTGTTGAGTGTTGAGTGATGAGTATTGATGTTTGTGGATAGAGATTTGAAGATTGCAGATTGAGTATTGAGTATTGAAAACTGTGAATTGATGATATTCCATTGGGGATTGAGGATTGACAACTGATTGTTGAGGACTGAGGGCTGAAGATTGAGGATTCAGGATTGTGGATTCAGGATTAAGGTTTGAGGACTGAGGATAGAGGATTGAGTATTAAGGATTGAGGATTGAGGATTGAGGATTGAAGACTGAGGATTGGGTATTGCGGATTGAGCATTGAGGATTGAGCATTGAGGATTGAGGACTGAGGATCGAGGATTGAGGGTTGAGGATTGAGGGTTGAAGATTGAGGATTGGGGACTGAGGATTGAAAATTGAGGATTGAGGATTGAGGATTGTGGATTGAGAATTGAGGATTGAGGATTGAGTATAGAGGATTGAAGATTGAGGATTGGGTATTGAGGATTGGGTATTGAGGATTGAGGATTGAGGATTGAGGATTGGGGATTGAGGATTGAGGAATGAGGATTGTGGTCTGAGGATTGAGGATTGAGGACTGAGGATTGAGGATTGAAGATTGAGTATTGAGTATTGAAGATTGAGGGTTGAGGATTGGTGATTGAGGATTGAACATTGAGGATTGAGGATTGAGGATTGAGGGTTGACGATTGTGTATTGAGGATTGAGGATTGAGTATTGAGGATTGAAAATTGAGGATTGGGTATTGAGGATTGAAGAATGAGGATTGACGACTGAGGATTGAGGATTGAGTATTGAAGATTGAGTATTGAGGATTGAAGATTGACGATTGAGTATTGAGGATTGAGGATTGAGCATTGAGGATTGAGGATTGAGAATTGAGGATTGAGGATTGAAGGTTGAGTATTGAGGATTGAAGATTGAGGATTGAGGATTGCGGATAGAGGATTGAGGCTTGAAGATTGAGGATTGAGGATTGTGAATTGATTGTTGAGGACTGACGGCTGAAGATTGAGGATTCAGGATTGAGGATTCCGGATTGAGGTTTGAGGACTGAGGATTGAGGGTTGAGGATTGAGGATTGAGGATTGACGCTTGAGGATTGAGGATTGAGGATGTAGGATTGAAGAGAGAGGACTGAGTATTGAGGATTGAGTGTTGAGAGTTGATGTTTGAGGATTGAGATTTGATTATTGAATATTGAGGATTGAGTATTGAATCATGGGAATTCAGGATATTCTATTGAGTATTGAGAATTGAGGATTGATGGTTGAGTATTGAGGATTGAGGATTGAGGATTGAGGATTGAGGATTGAAGATTGAGTATTGATGATTGAAAATTGAGGGTTGAGGATTGATGTTTGAGGATTGAGGACGGGGACTGACGGTTGAGGATTGAGGTCTGAGGATTGAGGATTGAGGTTTGAGGACTGAGGATTGAGGATTGAAGGTTGTGGATTGAGGGCGAGGGCTGAGGGTTGAGTATTGATGTTTGAGGTCTGTGGATTGAGGATTGAGGACTGAGAATTGAGGATTGAGGATTGAGGACTGAAGATTGAGGATTGTGTATTGAGGATTGAAGAATGAGGATTGAGGATTGAGGATTGAGGATTGAGGATTGAAGATTGAGTATTGAGGATTGAAGATTTACGATTGAGGATTGAGGATTGAAGTTTGAGGATTGAGGATTGAGGATTGAGGATTGAGGATTGGGGATTGAGGATTGAGGATTGAGGATTGAAGATTGAGTATTGATGATTGAAGATTGAGGATTGAGGATTGGGGGTTGAGGTTTGAGGACGAGGAGTGACGGTTGAGGATTGAGGTTTGAGGATTGAGGATTGAGGATTGAGGACTGAGGATTGAGGATTGAGGATTGAGCATTGAGGATTGAAGATTGAGGACTGAGGATTGAGGATTGAAGATTGAGTATTGAGGACTGAAGATTGAGGATTGAGGATTGAGGATTGAGGATTGAGGATGAGGGCTGAGGGTTGAGGATTGAGGTTTGAGGACTGAGGACTGAGGATTGAGGATTGAGGATTGAGAATTGAGGATTGAGGATTGAAGATTGAGGATTGGGTATTGAGGATTGAAGAATGAGGATTGAGGATTGAGGATTGAGTATTGAGGATTGAAGATTGAGTATTGAGGATTGAAGATTGACGATTGAGGATTGAGAATTGAGGATTGATGATTGAGGATTGAGGATTGATGATTGAAGATTCAGTATTGAGTATTGAAGATTGAGTATTGAGGATAGAAGATTAAGATTCAGGATTGAGGATTGAGGATTGAGGATTGAGGATTGAAGATTGAGGATTAGGGACTGAGTATTGAGGGCTGAGTGATGAGAATTGATGTTTGTGGATAGAGATCTGAAGATTGCAGATTGAGTATTGAGTATTGAAAGCTGTGAATTGAGGATATTCTATTCAGGATTGAGGATTGACAACTGATTGTTGAGGACTCAGGGCTGAAGATTGAGGATTCAGGATTGAGGATTCAGGATTGAGGATTGAGGATTGAATATTGAGTATTGAGGATTGAAGATTGAGTATAGAGGATTGAGGGTTGTGGACTCAGGACGAGGACTGACGGTTGAGGATTGAGGATTGAGGATTGAGGATTGAAGATTGAGTATTGAGGATTGAAGATTGACGATTGAGTATTGAGGATTGTGGATTGAGGATTGAGGATTGAGGATTGAGGATTGAGGATTGAAGATTGAGTATTGAGGATTGAAGATTGAGTATTGAGGATAGAAGATTAAGATTGAGGATTGAGGATTGAGGATTGGGGATTGAGGATTGAAGATTGAGGATTAGGGACTGAGTATTGAGGGTTGAGTGATAAGAACTGATGTTTGTGGATAGAGATCTGAAGATTGCAGATTGAGTATTGAGTATTCAAAGCTGTGAATTGAGGATATTCTATTCAGGATTGAGTATTGACAACTGATTGTTGAGGACTCAGGGCTGAAGATTGAGGATTCAGGATTGAGGATTCAGGATTGAGGATTGAGGATTGAGGTTTGAGGTCTGAGGATTGACGATTGAGGATTGAGGATTGAGGATTGAAGACTGAGGATTGGGTATTGAGGATTGAACATTGAGGATTGAGGGTTGAGGATTGAGGATTGAGGATTGAAGATTGAATGTTAATGGTTGAATATTGAGGATTGAGGATTGAGGGTTGTGGATTGAGGACGAGGTCTGAGGGTTGAGTATTGATGTTTGAAGTCTGAGGATTGAAGATTGAGGATTAAGGATTGAGGATTGGGGATTGAGGATCTAGGATTGGAGATTGATTATTGAGGATTGAAGATTGAGGATTGAGGATTGAGGATTGAGGATTGAGAATTGAGAATTGAGTGTGAGTACTGAGAGTTGAGGATTGAGGTTTGAGGAACGAGGGTTGAGGATTGAGGATTGAGGAATGAGGATTGACGATTGAGTATTGAAGATTGAGGATTGATTACTGAGGTTTCAGGATTGAGGATTGAGGATTGAGGATTGAGGATTGAGGATTGAGGATTGAGGGTTGAATATTCAGTATTGAGGATTGAAGATTGAGAATTGAGGATTGAGGACTGAACATTGAGGACTGAGCGTTCAGGGTTGAGTGACGAGAATTGTTGTTTCTGGATAGAGATTTGAGGAATGCAGATAGAGTATTGAGTATTGAAAACTGTGAATTGAGGATATTCTATTGGGGATTGAGGATTGACGACTGATTGCTGAGGACTGAGTGCTGAGGATTGAGGATGCAGGATTGAGGATTCAGAATAGAGATTTGAGGACTGAGGATTGAGGATTGAATATTGAGTATTGAGGATTGAAGATTAAGGATTGAGGATTGAGAATTGAGGATTGATGATGAGGGCTGAGGTTTGAGGATTCAGGTTTGAGGACTGAGGACTGAGGTTTGAGGGCTCAGAATTGAGGATTGAGGATTAAGGATTGAAGATTGAGGATTGGGTATTGAGGATTGAAGAATGAGGATTGAGGATTGAGTATTGAGTATTGAGGATTGAGGATTGAGGATTGATTATTGAAGGTTGAGTATTGAGGATTGAAGATTGAGGATTGAGGATTGAGGATTGAGGATTGAGGATGAGGGCTGAGGGTTGAGGATTGAGGTTTGAGGACTGAGGACTGAGGATTGAGGATTGAGATTTGTGGATTGAGGATTGAGGATTGAAGACTGATGATTGGGTATTGAATATTGAGTATTGAGGATTGAAGATTGAGGGTTGAGGATTGAGTGTTTGCGATTGAGGACGAGGACTGACGGTTGAGGATTGAGGTCTGAGGGTTGAGGATTGAGGATTGAGGACTGGGGATTGAGGATTGAGGATTGACGATTGAGGTTTGAGGATTGACCATTGAGGATTGAAGATTGAGGACTGGGGATTGAGGATCGGATATTGAGTATTGAAGAATGAGGACTGAGGATTGAGGATTGAGGGTTGAGGATTGAAGGTCGAGTATTGAGGATTGAAGATTGAGGATTGAGGATTGAGTATTGAGGATTGAGGATTTTGGACTGAGGATTGAAGTTTGAGGATTGAGGATTGAGGATTGAAGATTGAGGATTGAAGATTGAGGATTGACGATTGAGGATTGAGGATTGAGTATTGAAGATTGAGTACTGAGGATTGAAGATTGACGATTGAGGATTGAGGATTGGGGATTGAGGATTGAGGATTGAGGATTGAGGATTGAGGATTGAGGATTGAAGATTGAGTATTGAGGATTGAGGATTGAGGATTGAAGATTGAGGATTGAAGATTGAGGATTGAGTATTGAATATTGAGTATTGAGGATTGAAGATTGAGGATTGAGGATTGAGGGTTGACGATTGAGTATTGAGGATTGAGGGTTGAGTATTGAGGATTGAAGATTGAGGATTGGGTATTGAGGATTGAGGATTGATGATTGAGGATTGAGGATTGAGAATTGATTGTTGAGGTCTGACGGCTGAAGATTGAGGATTCAGGATTGAGGATTCCGGATTGAGGTTTGAGGACTGAGGATTGAGGGTTGAGGATTGAGGATTGAGGATTGACGCTTGAGGATTGAGGATTGAGAATGTAGGATTGAAGAGAGAGGACTGAGTATTGAGGATTGAGTGTTGAGAGTTGATGTTTGAGGATTGAGATTTGATTATTGAATATTGAGGATTGAGTATTGAATTATGGGAATTCAGGATATTCAATTGAGTATTGAGAATTGAGGATTGATGGTTGAGTATTGAGGATTGATGGTTGAGTATTGAGGATTGATGGTTGAGGGTCGTGTGTTGAATGTTGAGGATTGAGGATTGAGGATTGAGGATTGAGGATTGAGGATTGAAGATTGAGTATTGATGATTGAAAATTGAGGGTTGAGGATTGATGTTTGAGGATTGAGGACGGGGACTGACGGTTGAGGATTGAGGTCTGAGGATTGAGGATTGAGGTTTGAGGACTGAGGATTGACGATTGAGGGTTGTGGATTGAGGGCGAGGACTGAGGGTTGAGTATTGATGTTTGAGGTCTGAGGATTGAGGATTGAGGACTGAGAATTGAGGATTGAGCATTGAGGACTGAAGATTGAGGATTGTGTATTGAGGATTGAAGAATGAGGATTGAGGATTGAGGATTGAGGATTGAGGATTGAAGATTGAGTATTGAGGATTGAAGATTGACGATTGAGGATTGAGGATTGAGGATTGAGTATTGAGGATTGAGGATTGAGGATTGGGTTCTGAGGATTGAAGATTGAGGATTGAGGATTGAGGATTGAGGATTGAGGATTGTAGATTGAGGATTGAAGATTGAGGATTGAAGATTGAGGATTGGGTATTGAGGATTGTAGAATGAGGATTGAGGATTGAGTATTGAGGATTGAGGATTGAGGATTGAGGATTGAGGATTGAGGATTGAGGATTCAGGATTGAATATTGAGTATTGAGGATTGAAGATTGAGTATTGAGGATTGAGGGTTGTGGACTCAGGACGAGGACTGACGGTTGAGGATTGAGCATTGAGGATTGAGGATTGAAGATTGAGTATTGAGGATTGAAGATTGAGGATTGTGGACTGAGGATTGAGGATTGAGGATTGAGGATTGAGGATTGAAGATTGAGTATTGAGTATTGAAGATTGAGGGTTGAGGATAGAGGATTGAGGATTGATTATTGGAGATTGAGGATTGTGGATTGAGGATTGACGATTGAGTATTGAGTATTGAAGATTGAGGATTGAGGATTGATTATTGAAGGTTGAGTATTGAGGATTGAAGATTGTGGATTGAGGATTGAGGATTGAGGATTGAGGATGAGGGCTGAGGGTTGAGGATTGAGGTTTGAGGATTGAGGATCGAGGACTGAGGATTGAGGATTGAGGATTGACCATTGACGATTGAAGATTGAGGGCTGGGGATTGAGGATCGGGAATTGAGGATTGAAGAATGAGGATTGAGGATTGAGGATTGAGGATTGCGGATTGAAGATTGAGTATTGAGGATTGAAGATTGAGGATTGAGGATTTAGTATTGAGGATTGAAGATTGAGGGTTGGGTATTGAGGATTGAAGAATGAGGATTGACGATTGAGGATTGAGGATTGAGGATTGAAGATTGAGTATTGATGATTGAAGATTGACGATTGAGGATTGAGTATTCAGGATTGAGGATTGAAGATTGAGTATTGAGGATTGAGGACTGAGGATTGAGGATTGAGGATAGACCATTGACGATTGAGGATTGAGGATTGAGGATTGAGGATTGAGGATTGAGGATTGAGGATTGACGATTGAGTATTGAGTATTGAGGATTGAGGATTGAGGATTGCAGATTGAGTATTGAGGATTGAAGATTGAGGATTGAGGATTGCGGATAGAGGATTGAGGCTTGAAGATTGAGGATTGAGGATTGTGAATTGATTGTTGAGGACTGACGGCTGAAGATTGAGGATTCAGGATTGAGGATTCCGGATTGAGGTTTGAGGACTGAGGATTGAGGGTTGAGGATTGAGGATTGAGGATTGACGCTTGAGGATTGAGGATTGAGGATGTAGGATTGAAGAGAGAGGACTGAGTATTGAGGATTGAGTGTTGAGAGTTGATGTTTGAGGATTGCGATTTGATTATTGAATATTGAGGATTGAGTATTGAATCATGGGAATTCAGGATATTCTAATGAGTATTGAGAATTGAGGATTGATGGTTGAGTATTGAGGATTGAGGATTGAGGATTGAGGATTGAGGATTGAAGATTGAGTATTGATGATTGAAAATTGAGGGTTGAGGATTGATGTTTGAGGATTGAGGACGGGGACTGACGGTTGAGGATTGAGGTCTGAGGATTGAGGATTGAGGTTTGAGGACTGAGGATTGAGGATTGAAGGTTGTGGATTGAGGGCGAGGGCTGAGGGTTGAGTATTGATGTTTGAGGTCTGCGGATTGAGGATTGAGGACTGAGAATTGAGGATTGAGGATTGAGGACTGAAGATTGAGGATTGTGTATTGAGGATTGAAGAATGAGGATTGAGGATTGTGGATTGAGGATTGAGGATTGAAGATTGAGTATTGAGGATTGAAGATTTACGATTGAGGATTGAGGATTGAAGTTTGAGGATTGAGGATTGAGGATTGAGGATTGAGGATCGGGGATTGAGGATTGAGGATTGAGGATTGAAGATTGAGTATTGATGATTGAAGATTGAGGATTGAGGATTGAGGGTTGAGGTTTGAGGACGAGGACTGACGGTTGAGGATTGAGGTTTGAGGATTGAGGATTGAGGATTGAGGACTGAGGATTGAGGATTGAGGATTGAGAATTGAGGATTGAAGATTGAGGACTGAGGATTGAGGATTGAAGATTGAGTATTGAGGATTGAAGATTGAGGATTGAGGATTGAGGATTGAGGATTGAGGATGAGGGCTGAGGGTTGAGGATTGAGGTTTGAGGACTGAGGACTGAGGATTGAGGATTGAGAATAGAGGATTGAGGATTGAAGATTGAGGATTGGGTATTGAGGATTGAAGAATGAGGATTGAGGATTGAGGATTGAGTATTGAGGATTGAAGATTGAGTATTGAGGATTGAAGATTGACGATTGAGGATTGAGAATTGAGGATTGAGGATTGAGGAATGAGCATAGAAGATTGAATATTGAGGAATGAAAGTTGAGGACTGTGGATTGAGGGTTGAGGATTGAGGATTGAACATTGAGGATTGGGGACTGAGTGTTGAGGGTTGTGTGATGAGAACTGATGTTTGTGGATAGAGATTTGAAGATTGCAGATTGAGTATTGAGTAATGAAAACTGTGAATTGATGATATTCTATTGAGGATTGAGGATTGACAACTGATAGTAGAGGCCTGAGTGCTGCAGATTGAGGATTCAGGATCGAGGATTCCGGATTGAGGTTTGAGGACTGAGGATTGAGGATTGAGGATTGAGGATTGAAGATTGACTATTGAGGATTGAGGATTGTGGATTGATGATTGAGGATTGAGGATTGATGATTGAAGATTCAGTATTGAGTATTGAAGATTGAGTATTGAGGATAGAAGATTAAGATTCAGGATTGAGGATTGAGGATTGAGGATTGAGGATTGAAGATTGAGGATTAGGGACTGAGTATTGAGGGCTGAGTGATGAGAATTGATGGTTGTGGATAGAGATCTGAAGATTGCAGATTGAGTATTGAGTATTGAAAGCTGTGAATTGAGGATATTCTATTCAGGATTGAGGATTGACAACTGATTGTTGAGGACTCAGGGCTGAAGATTGAGGATTCAGGATTGAGGATTCAGGATTGAGGTTTGAGGACTGAGGATTGAGGATTGAGTATTGAGGATTGTGGATTGAGGATTGAGGATTGAGATTGAGGATTGAGGATTGAAGATTGAGTATTGAGGATTGAAGATTGAGTATTGAGGATAGAAGATTAAGATTGAGGATTGAGGATTGAGGATTGGGGATTGAGGATTGAAGATTGAGGATTAGGGACTGAGTATTGAGGGTTGAGTGATAAGAACTGATGTTTGTGGATATAGATCTGAAGATTGCAGATTGAGTATTGAGTATTCAAAGCTGTGAATTGAGGATATTCTATTCAGGATTGAGTATTGACAACTGATTGTTGAGGACTCAGGGCTGAAGATTGAGGATTCAGGATTGAGGATTCAGGATTGAGGATTCAGGATTGAGGATTCAGGATTGAGGTTTGAGGTCTGAGGATTGACGATTGAGGATTGAGGATTGAGGATTGAAGACTGAGGATTGGGTATTGAGGATTGAACATTGAGGATTGAGGGTTGAGGATTGAGGATTGAGGATTGAAGATTGAATGTTAATGGTTGAATATTGAGGATTGAGGATTGAGGGTTGTGGATTGAGGACGAGGTCTGAGGGTTGAGTATTGATGTTTGAAGTCTGAGGATTGAAGATTGAGGATTAAGGATTGAGGATTGGGGATTGAGGATCTAGGATTGGAGATTGATTATTGAGGATTGAAGATTGAGGATTGAGGATTGAGGATTGAGGATTGAGAATTGAGAATTGAGTGTGAGTACTGAGAGTTGAGGATTGAGGTTTGAGGAACGAGGGTTGAGGATTGAGGATTGAGGAATGAGGATTGACGATTGAGTATTGAAGATTGAGGATTGATTACTGAGGTTTCAGGATTGAGGATTGAGGATTGAGGATTGAGGATTGAGGATTGAGGATTGAGGGTTGAAGATTCAGTATTGAGGATTGAAGATTGAGAATTGAGGATTGAGGACTGAACATTGAGGACGGAGCGTTCAGGGTTGAGTGACGAGAATTGTTGTTTCTGGATAGAGATTTGAGGAATGCAGATAGAGTATTGAGTATTGAAAACTGTGAATTGAGGATATTCTATTGGGGATTGAGGATTGACGACTGATTGCTGAGGATTGAGGATGCAGGATTGAGGATTCAGAATAGAGATTTGAGGACTGAGGATTGAGGATTGAATATTGAGTATTGAGGATTGAAGATTAAGGATTGAGGATTGAGAATTGAGGATTGATGATGAGGGCTGAGGTTTGAGGATTCAGGTTTGAGGACTGAGGACTGAGGTTTGAGGGCTCAGAATTGAGGATTGAGGATTAAGGATTGAAGATTGAGGATTGGGTATTGAGGATTGAAGAATGAGGATTGAGGATTGAGTATTGAGTATTGAGGATTGAGGATTGAGGATTGATTATTGAAGGTTGAGTATTGAGGATTGAAGATTGAGGATTGAGGATTGAGGATTGAGGATTGAGGATGAGGGCTGAGGGTTGAGGATTGAGGTTTGAGGACTGAGGACTGAGGATTGAGGATTGAGATTTGTGGATTGAGGATTGAGGATTGAAGACTGATGATTGGGTATTGAATATTGAGTATTGAGGATTGAAGATTGAGGGTTGAGGATTGAGTGTTTGCGATTGAGGACGAGGACTGACGGTTGAGGATTGAGGTCTGAGGGTTGAGGATTGAGGATTGAGGACTGGGGATTGAGGATTGAGGATTGACGATTGAGGATTGAGGATTGACCATTGAGGATTGAAGATTGAGGACTGGGGATTGAGGATCGGATATTGAGTATTGAAGAATGAGGACTGAGGATTGAGGATTGAGGGTTGAGGATTGAAGATCGAGTATTGAGGATTGAAGATTGAGGATTGAGGATTGAGTATTGAGGATTGAGGATTTTGGACTGAGGATTGAAGTTTGAGGATTGAGGATTGAGGATTGAAGATTGAGGATTGAAGATTGAGGATTGACGATTGAGGATTGAGGATTGAGTATTGAAGATTGAGTACTGAGGATTGAAGATTGACGATTGAGGATTGAGGATTGAGGATTGAGGATTGAGGATTGAGGATTGAGGATTGAGGATTGAGGATTGAAGATTGAGTATTGAGGATTGAGGATTGAGGATTGAAGATTGAGGATTGAAGATTGAGGATTGAGTATTGAATATTGAGTATTGAGGATTGAAGATTGAGGATTGAGGATTGAGGGTTGACGATTGAGTATTGAGGATTGAGGATTGAGTATTGAGGATTGAAGATTGAGGATTGGGTATTGAGGATTGAAGAATGAGGATTGACGATTGAGGATTGAGGATTGAGTATTGAAGATTGAGTATTGAGGATTGAAGATTGACGATTGAGGATTGAGGATTGAGGATTGAGGATTGAGGATTGAGGATTGAGGATTGAGGATTGAGGATTGAGGATTGAAGATTGAGCATTGAGGATTGAAGATTGAGGATTGAGGATTGCGGGTTGAGGATTGAGGATTGATGATTGAGGATTGAGGATTGAGAATTGATTGTTGAGGTCTGACGGCTGAAGATTGAGGATTCAGGATTGAGGATTCCGGATTGAGGTTTGAGGACTGAGGATTGAGGGTTGAGGATTGAGGATTGAGGATTGACGCTTGAGGATTGAGGATTGAGAATGTAGGATTGAAGAGAGAGGACTGAGTATTGAGGATTGAGTGTTGAGAGTTGATGTTTGAGGATTGAGATTTGATTATTGAATATTGAGGATTGAGTATTGAATTATGGGAATTCAGGATATTCTATTGAGTATTGAGAATTGAGGATTGATGGTTGAGTATTGAGGATTGATGGTTGAGTATTGAGGATTGATGGTTGAGGGTCGTGTGTTGAATGTTGAGGATTCAAGATTGAGTATTGAGGATAGAAGATTAAGATTGAGGATTGAGGATTAAGGATTGGGGATTGAGGATTGAAGATTGAGGATTAGGGACTGAGTATTGAGGGTTGAGTGATAAGAATTGATGTTTGTGGATAGAGATCTGAAGATTGCAGATTGAGTATTGAGTATTCAAAGCTGTGAATTGAGGATATTCTATTCAGGATTGAGGATTGACAACTGATGGTTGAGGACTCAGGGCTGAAGATTGAGGATTCAGGATTGAGGATTGAGGATTGAGGATTGAGGATTGAGGATTGAGTGTTGAAGATTCAGTATTGAGGATTGAAGATTGAGAATTGAGGATTGAGGACTGAACATTGAGGACTGAGCGTTCAGGGTTGAGTGATGAGAATTGATGTTTCTGGATAGAGATTTGAGGAATGCAGATTGAGTATTGAGTATTGAAAACTGTGAATTGAGGATATTCTATTGGGGATTGAGGATTGACAACTAATTGTTGAGGACTGAGTGCTGAGGTTTGAGGGTGCAGGATTGAGGATTCAGAATAGAGATTTGAGGACTGAGGATTGAGGATTGAATATTGAGTATTGAGGATTGAAGATTAAGGATTGAGGATTGAGAATTGAGGACTGATGATGAGGGCTGAGGTTTGAGGATTCAGGTTTGAGGACTGAGGACTGAGGTTTGAGGGCTGAGAATTGAGGATTGAGGATTAAGGATTGAAGATTGGGGATTGGGTATTGAGGATTGAAGAATGAGGATTGAGGATTGAGGATTGAGGATTGAGGATCGAGGATTGAAGATTGAGTATTCAGGATTGGAGATTGAGGATTGAGAATTGAGGACCGAGGATTGAGGATTGTGGATTGAAGATAGAGTATTGAGGAATGAAGATTGATAATTGAGGATTGAGGGTTGAGGATTGGGGATTGAAGATTGAGGATTGGGGACTGAGTGTTGAGCGTTGAGTGATGAGAAGTGATGTTTGTGGATAGAGATTTGAAGATTGCAGGTTGAGTATTGACTATTGAAACCTGTGAATTGAGGATATTCTATTGAGGATTGAGGATTGACAACTGATTGTTGAGGACTCAGCGCTGAAGATTGAGGATTCAGGATTGAGGTTTGTGGTCTGGGGATTGAGGATTGAGGATTGAGGATTGAAGACTGAGGATTGGGTATTGAGGATTGAACATTGAGGATGGAGGGTTGAGAATTGAGGATTGAAGATTGTGGATTGAAGATTGAATATTAATGATTGAAGATTGAGGCTTGAGGATTGAGGGTTGTGGATTGAGGACGACGACTGAGGGTTGAGTATTGATGTTTGAAGACTGAGGATTGAGGATTCAGGATTGAGAATCGATGATTGAGGATTGAGGATTGAAGATTGAGGATTGGGTATTGAGGATTGAGGATTGAAGATTGAGTATTGAGGATTGAAGATTGAGTATTGAGGATAGAAGATTAAGATTGAGGATTGAGGATTGAGGATTGAGGATTGAGGATTGAAGATTGAGGATTGGGGACTGAGTGTTGAGGGTTGAATGATGAGAATAGATGTTTGTGGATAGAGATTTGAAGATTGCAGATTGGGTATTGAGTATTGAAAACTGTGAATTGATGATATTCTATTGAGGATTGAGAATTGACGACTGACTGTTGAGGACTGAGGTCTGAAGATTGAAGATTCAGGATTGAGGATTCAGGTTTGATGTTTGAGGATTGAGGATTGAGGATTGAGGTTCGAGGATTGAGGATTGTGGATTGAGGACTGAGGATTGAGGATTGAGGATTGAGGATTGAGCATTGAGGATTGGAGATTGAGTATTGAGGATTGAAAATTGAGGATTGAGGATTGAGGATCGAGGATTGAGGATTGAAGATTGAGGACTGGGAACGGAGTGTTGAGTGTTGAGTGATGAGTATTGATGTTTGAGGATAGAGATTTGAAGATTGCAGATTGAGTATTGAGTATTGAAAACTGTGAATTGATGATATTCCATTGGGGATTGAGGATTGACAAGTGATTGTTGAGCACTGAGGGCTGAAGGCTGAGGATTCAGGATTGTGGATTCAGGATTAAGGTTTGAGGACTGCGGATTGGGGATTGAGTATTAAGGATTGAGGATTGAGGATTGAGGATTGAAGATTGGGGATTGGGTATTGCGGATTGAGCATTGAGGATTGAGGATTGAGGATTGAGGACTGAGGATCGAGGATTGAGGGTTGAGGATTGAGGGTTGACGATTGAGGATTGAGGACTGAGGTTTGAAAATTGAGGATTGAGGATAGAGGACTGAGGATTGAGGATTGAGGATTGAAGGTTCAGTATTGTGGATTGAAGATTGAGAATTGAGGATTGAGGATTGAACATTGAGGAATGAGTGTTGAGGGTTGAGTGATGAGGATTGCTGTTTGTGGACAGAGATTTGAAGATTGCAGATTGAGTATTTAGTATTGAAAGCTGTGAATTGACGATATTGTATTGAGGATTGAGGATTGACAACTGATTGTTGAGGACTGAGGGCTGAAGCTTGAGGATTCAGGATTGAGGATTCAGGATTGAGGTTTGAGGAGAGAGGACTGAGGATTGACGATTGAGGATTGAGGATTGAGGGTTGAGGATTGACGATTGAGGATTGAAGATTGAGGATTGGCTGTTGAGGATTGAACATTGAGGATTGAATATTGAGTATTGAGGATTGAAGATTGAGGATTGAGGATTGAGGATTGAGGATTGAGGATTGAAGATTGAGGATTGGGGATTGAGGATTGACGATTTAGTATTGAGTATTGAGGATTGAGAACTGAGGGTTGATGATTGAAGATTGAGTATTGAGGATTGAACATTGAGGATTGAGGATTGAGGATTGAGGATTGAAGATTGAGGACAGAGTGTTGTGGGTAGAGTGATGAGAATTGATGTTTGTGGATTGAGATTTGTAGATTGAAGTATGGGGATTGAGTATTGAAAACTGTGAATTGAGGATATTCTATTGAGGATTGAGGATTGACAATTGATTGTTGAGGACTGAGGGCTGAAGATTGAGGATTCAGGATTGAGGATTCGGGATTGAGGTTTGAGGACTGAGAATTGATGCTTGAGGATTGAGATTTGATTATTGAATATTTTGGATTGAGTATTCAACCATGAGAATCCAGTATATTCCATTGAGTATTAAGAATCGAGTATTGATGATTGAATATTGAGGATTGTGGATTGAGGTTTGAGGATTGAGGACGAGGAAAGTCGGTTGAGGATTGAGGATTGAGGATTGAAGATTGAGTATTGAGGATTGAAGATTGACGATTGAGGATTGAGTATTCAGGATTGAGGATTGAGGATTGAGGATTGAAGATTGAGTATTGAGGATTGAAGGTTGACGATTGAGGATTGAGGATTGAGGATTGAGGATTGAGGATTGAGGATTGAGGATTGAGGATTGAGGATAGAAGATTGAGTATTGAGGATTGAATATTGAGGATTGAGGATTGCGGATTGAGGATTGAGGATTGAAGATTGAGGATTGAGGATTGAGAATTGATTGTTGAGGACTGACGGCTGAAGATTGAGGATTCAGGATTGAGGATTCCGGATTGACGTTTGAGGACTGAGGATTGAGGGTTGAGGATTGAGGATTGAGGATTGACGCTTGAGGATTGAGGATTGAGGATGTAGGATTGAAGAGAGAGGACTGAGTATTGAGGATTGAGTGTTGAGGGTTGATGTTTGAGGATTGAGATTTGATTATTGAATATTGAGGATTGAGTATTGAATCATGGGAATTCAGGGTATTCTACTGAGTACTGAGAATTGAGGATTGATGGATGAGTATTGAGAATTGATGGTTGAGGGTTGTGTGTTGAATGTTGAGGATTGAGGATTGAGGATTGAGGATTGCGGATTGAGGATTGAAGATTGAGTATTGATGATTGAAGATTGAGTGTTGAGGATTGATGTTTGAGGACTGAGGACGGGGACTGACGGTTGAGGATTGAGGTCTGAGGATTGAGGATTGACGTTTGAGGACTGGGTATTGAGAATTGAGGGTTGTGGATTGATGACGGGGACTGAGGGTTGAGTATTGATGTTTGAGGTCTGAGGATTGAGGATTGAGGACTGAGAATTGAGGATTGAGGTTTGAGGATTGAAGATTGAGTATTGAGGATTGAAGATTGACGATTGAGGATTCAGGATTGAAGATTGAGGATTGAGGATTGAGGATTGAGGATTGAGGATTGGGGATTGAGGATTGAGGATTGAGGATTGAGGATTGAGGATTGAGGATTGAGGGTTGAAGATTCAGTATTGAGGATTGAAGATTGAGAATTGAGGATTGAGGACTGAACATTGAGGACTGAGCGTTCAGGGTTGAGTGATGAGAATTGATGTTTCTGGATAGAGATTTGAGGAATGCAGATTGAGTATTGAGTATTGAAAACTGTGAATTGAGGATATTCTATTGGGGATTGAGGATTGACAACTGATTGTTGAGGACTGAGTGCTGAGGATTGAGGGTGCAGGATTGAGGATTCAGAATAGAGATTTGAGGACTGAGGATTGAGGATTGAATATTGAGTATTGAGGATTGAGGATTAAGGATTGAAGATTGGGGATTGGGTATTGAGGATAGAAGAATGAGGATTGAGGATTGAGGATTGAGGATTGAGGATCGAGGATTGAAGATTGAGTATTCAGGATTGGAGATTGAGGATTGAGGATTGAGGACCGAGGATTGAGGATTGCGGATTGAAGGTAGAGTATTGAGGAATGAAGATTGATAATTGAGGATTGAGGGTTGAGGATTGGGGATTGAAGATTGAGGATTGGGGACTGAGTGTTGAGGGTTGAGTGATGAGAAGTGATGTTTGTGGATAGAGATTTGAAGATTGCAGGTTGAGTATTGACTATTGAACCCTGTGAATTGAGGATATTCTATTGAGGATTGAGGATTGACAACTGATTGCTGAGGACTGAGGGCTAAAGATTGAGGATTCAGGATTGAGGATTCTGGATTGAGGTTTGAGGACTGAGGATTGAGGATTGAGGATTGAGGATTGAGGATTGAAGATTGAGTATTGATGATTGAAGATTGAGGATTGAGGATTGAGGATTGAGGATTGAGGATTGAGGATTGAGGATTGAGGATTGAGGATTGAGGATTGAGGATTGAGGGTTGAAGATTCAGTATTGAGGATTGAAGATTGAGAATTGAGGATTGAGGACTGAACATTGAGGACTGAGCGTTCAGGGTTGAGTGACGAGAATTGATGTTTCTGGATAGAGATTTGAGGAATGCAGATTGAGTATTGAGTATTGAAAACTGTGAATTGAGGATATTCTATTGGGGATTGAGGATTGACGACTGATTGCTGAGGACTGAGTGCTGAGGATTGAGGATGCAGGATTGAGGATTCAGAATAGAGATTTGAGGACTGAGGATTGAGGATTGAATATTGAGTATTGGGGATTGAAGATTAAGGATTGAGGATTGAGAATTGAGGATTGATGATGAGGGCTGAGGTTTGAGGATTCAGGTTTGAGGGCTGAGGACTGAGGTTTGAGGGCTCAGAATTGAGGATTGAGGATTAAGTATTGAAGATTGAGGATTGGGTATTGAGGATTGAAGAATGAGGATTGAGGATTGAGGATTGAGGATTGAGGATCGAGTATTGATGATTGAATATTGAGGATTGTGTATTGAGGTTTGAGGATTGAGGACGAGGACTGACGGTTGAGGATTGAGGTTTGAGGATTGAGTATTGAGGATTGAGAATTGAGGATTGAGGATTGAAGATTGAGAATTGAGGATTGAAGGCTGAGGATTGAGGATTGAGGATACAGGATTGACGCTTGAGCATTGAGGGTTGAGGATGGAGGATTGAGGATTGAGGATTGCAGATTGAGTATTGAGGATTGAAGATGGGAGGATTGAGGATTGAGGATTGAGGATTGAGGATTGAAGGCTGAGTATTGACGATTGAAGATTGAGGATTGTGGACTGAGGATTGAGGATTGAGGATTGAGGATTGAGGATTGAAGATTGAGTATTGAGTATTGAAGATTGAGGGTTGAGGATTGAGGATTGAGGATTGAGGATTGAGGATGAGGGCTGAGGGTTGAGGATTGAGGTTTGAGGACTGAGGACTGAGGATTGAGGATTAAGATTTGTGGATTGAGGATTGAGGATTGAAGACTGATGATTGGGTATTGAATATTGACTATTGAGGATTGAAGATTGAGGACTGGGGATTGAGGATCGGGTATTGAGTATTGAAGAATGAGGCCTGAGGATTGAGGATCGAGGATTGAGGATTGAAGATCGAGTATTGAGGATTGAAGATAGAGGATTGAGGATTGAGTATTGAGGATTGAGTATTTGGGACTGAGGATTGAAGTTTGAGGATTGAGGATTGAGGATTGAAGATTGAGGATTGAAGATTGAGGATTGACGATTGAGGATTGAGGATTGAGTATTGAAGATTGAGTATTGAGGATTGAAGATTGACGATTGAGGATTGAGGACTGAGGATTGAGGATTGAGGATTGAGGATTGAGGATTGAGGATTGAGGATTGAGGATTGAGGATTGAAGATTGAGCATTGAGGATTGAAGATTGAGGATTGAGGATTGCGGATTGAGGATTGAAGATTGAGGATTGAAGATTGAGGATTGAGTATTGAATATTGAGTATTGAGGATTGAAGATTGAGGATTGAGGATTGAGGGTTGACGATTGAGTATTGAGGATTGAGGATTGAGTATTGAGGATTGAAGATTGAGGATTGGGTATTGAGGATTGAAGAATGAGGATTGACGATTGAGGATTGAGGATTGAGTATTGAAGATTGAGTATTGAGGATTGAAGATTGACGATTGAGGATTGAGGACTGAGGATTGAGGATTGAGGATTGAGGATTGAGGATTGAGGATTGAGGATTGAGGATTGAAGATTGAGCATTGAGGATTGAAGATTGAGGATTGAGTACTGAGAATTGAGGATTGAGGATTGAGGACTGAAGATTGAGGATTGTGTATTGAGAATTGAAGAATGAGGATTGAGGATTGAGGATTGAGGATTGAGGATTGAGGATTGAGGATTGAGGATTGAGGACTGAGGATTGAGGATTGAGGATTGAGGATTGAATATTGAGTATTGAGGATTGAAGATTGAATATTGAGGATTGAGGGTTGTGGACTCAGGACGAGGACTGACGGTTGAGGATTGAGGATTGAGGATTGAGGATTGAAGATTGAGTATTGAGGATTGAAGATTGACGATTGAATATTGAGGATTGTGGATTGAGGATTGAGGATTGAGGATTGAGGATTGAAGATTGAGTATTGAGGATTGAAGATTGAGTATTGAGGATAGAAGATTAAGATTGAGGATTGAGGATTGAGGATTGGGGATTGAGGATTGAAGATTGAGGATTAGGGACTGAGTATTGAGGGTTGAGTGATAAGAATTGATGTTTGTGGATAGAGATCTGAAGATTGCAGATTGAGTATTGAGTATTCAAAGCTGTGAATTGAGGATATTCTATTCAGGATTGAGGATTGACAACTGATGGTTGAGGACTCAGGGCTGAAGATTGAGGATTCAGGATTGAGGATTGAGGATTGAGGATTGAGGATTGAGGATTGAGTGTTGAAGATTCAGTATTGAGGATTGAAGATTGAGAATTGAGGATTGAGGACTGAACATTGAGGACTGAGCGTTCAGGGTTGAGTGATGAGAATTGATGTTTCTGGATAGAGATTTGAGGAATGCAGATTGAGTATTGAGTATTGAAAACTGTGAATTGAGGATATTCTATTGGGGATTGAGGATTGACAACTAATTGTTGAGGACTGAGTGCTGAGGTTTGAGGGTGCAGGATTGAGGATTCAGAATAGAGATTTGAGGACTGAGGATTGAGGATTGAATATTGAGTATTGAGGATTGAAGATTAAGGATTGAGGATTGAGAATTGAGGACTGATGATGAGGGCTGAGGTTTGAGGATTCAGGTTTGAGGACTGAGGACTGAGGTTTGAGGGCTGAGAATTGAGGATTGAGGATTAAGGATTGAAGATTGGGGATTGGGTATTGAGGATTGAAGAATGAGGATTGAGGATTGAGGATTGAGGATTGAGGATCGAGGATTGAAGATTGAGTATTCAGGATTGGAGATTGAGGATTGAGGATTGAGGACCGAGGATTGAGGATTGTGGATTGAAGATAGAGTATTGAGGAATGAAGATTGATAATTGAGGATTGAGGGTTGAGGATTGGGGATTGAAGATTGAGGATTGGGGACTGAGTGTTGAGCGTTGAGTGATGAGAAGTGATGTTTGTGGATAGAGATTTGAAGATTGCAGGTTGAGTATTGACTATTGAAACCTGTGAATTGAGGATATTCTATTGAGGATTGAGGATTGACAACTGATTGTTGAGGACTCAGCGCTGAAGATTGAGGATTCAGGATTGAGGTTTGTGGTCTGGGGATTGAGGATTGAGGATTGAGGATTGAAGACTGAGGATTGGGTATTGAGGATTGAACATTGAGGATGGAGGGTTGAGAATTGAGGATTGAAGATTGTGGATTGAAGATTGAATATTAATGATTGAAGATTGAGGCTTGAGGATTGAGGGTTGTGGATTGAGGACGACGACTGAGGGTTGAGTATTGATGTTTGAAGACTGAGGATTGAGGATTCAGGATTGAGAATCGATGATTGAGGATTGAGGATTGAAGATTGAGGATTGGGTATTGAGGATTGAGGATTGAAGATTGAGTATTGAGGATTGAAGATTGAGTATTGAGGATAGAAGATTAAGATTGAGGATTGAGGATTGAGGATTGAGGATTGAGGATTGAAGATTGAGGATTGGGGACTGAGTGTTGAGGGTTGAATGATGAGAATAGATGTTTGTGGATAGAGATTTGAAGATTGCAGATTGGGTATTGAGTATTGAAAACTGTGAATTGATGATATTCTATTGAGGATTGAGAATTGACGACTGACTGTTGAGGACTGAGGTCTGAAGATTGAAGATTCAGGATTGAGGATTCAGGTTTGATGTTTGAGGATTGAGGATTGAGGATTGAGGTTCGAGGATTGAGGATTGTGGATTGAGGACTGAGGATTGAGGATTGAGGATTGAGGATTGAGCATTGAGGATTGGAGATTGAGTATTGAGGATTGAAAATTGAGGATTGAGGATTGAGGATCGAGGATTGAGGATTGAAGATTGAGGACTGGGAACGGAGTGTTGAGTGTTGAGTGATGAGTATTGATGTTTGAGGATAGAGATTTGAAGATTGCAGATTGAGTATTGAGTATTGAAAACTGTGAATTGATGATATTCCATTGGGGATTGAGGATTGACAAGTGATTGTTGAGCACTGAGGGCTGAAGGCTGAGGATTCAGGATTGTGGATTCAGGATTAAGGTTTGAGGACTGCGGATTGGGGATTGAGTATTAAGGATTGAGGATTGAGGATTGAGGATTGAAGATTGGGGATTGGGTATTGCGGATTGAGCATTGAGGATTGAGGATTGAGGATTGAGGACTGAGGATCGAGGATTGAGGGTTGAGGATTGAGGGTTGACGATTGAGGATTGAGGACTGAGGTTTGAAAATTGAGGATTGAGGATAGAGGACTGAGGATTGAGGATTGAGGATTGAAGGTTCAGTATTGTGGATTGAAGATTGAGAATTGAGGATTGAGGATTGAACATTGAGGAATGAGTGTTGAGGGTTGAGTGATGAGGATTGCTGTTTGTGGACAGAGATTTGAAGATTGCAGATTGAGTATTTAGTATTGAAAGCTGTGAATTGACGATATTGTATTGAGGATTGAGGATTGACAACTGATTGTTGAGGACTGAGGGCTGAAGCTTGAGGATTCAGGATTGAGGATTCAGGATTGAGGTTTGAGGAGAGAGGACTGAGGATTGACGATTGAGGATTGAGGATTGAGGGTTGAGGATTGACGATTGAGGATTGAAGATTGAGGATTGGCTGTTGAGGATTGAACATTGAGGATTGAATATTGAGTATTGAGGATTGAAGATTGAGGATTGAGGATTGAGGATTGAGGATTGAGGATTGAAGATTGAGGATTGGGGATTGAGGATTGACGATTTAGTATTGAGTATTGAGGATTGAGAACTGAGGGTTGATGATTGAAGATTGAGTATTGAGGATTGAACATTGAGGATTGAGGATTGAGGATTGAGGATTGAAGATTGAGGACAGAGTGTTGTGGGTAGAGTGATGAGAATTGATGTTTGTGGATTGAGATTTGTAGATTGAAGTATGGGGATTGAGTATTGAAAACTGTGAATTGAGGATATTCTATTGAGGATTGAGGATTGACAATTGATTGTTGAGGACTGAGGGCTGAAGATTGAGGATTCAGGATTGAGGATTCGGGATTGAGGTTTGAGGACTGAGAATTGATGCTTGAGGATTGAGATTTGATTATTGAATATTTTGGATTGAGTATTCAACCATGAGAATCCAGTATATTCCATTGAGTATTAAGAATCGAGTATTGATGATTGAATATTGAGGATTGTGGATTGAGGTTTGAGGATTGAGGACGAGGAAAGTCGGTTGAGGATTGAGGATTGAGGATTGAAGATTGAGTATTGAGGATTGAAGATTGACGATTGAGGATTGAGTATTCAGGATTGAGGATTGAGGATTGAGGATTGAAGATTGAGTATTGAGGATTGAAGGTTGACGATTGAGGATTGAGGATTGAGGATTGAGGATTGAGGATTGAGGATTGAGGATTGAGGATTGAGGATAGAAGATTGAGTATTGAGGATTGAATATTGAGGATTGAGGATTGCGGATTGAGGATTGAGGATTGAAGATTGAGGATTGAGGATTGAGAATTGATTGTTGAGGACTGACGGCTGAAGATTGAGGATTCAGGATTGAGGATTCCGGATTGACGTTTGAGGACTGAGGATTGAGGGTTGAGGATTGAGGATTGAGGATTGACGCTTGAGGATTGAGGATTGAGGATGTAGGATTGAAGAGAGAGGACTGAGTATTGAGGATTGAGTGTTGAGGGTTGATGTTTGAGGATTGAGATTTGATTATTGAATATTGAGGATTGAGTATTGAATCATGGGAATTCAGGGTATTCTACTGAGTACTGAGAATTGAGGATTGATGGATGAGTATTGAGAATTGATGGTTGAGGGTTGTGTGTTGAATGTTGAGGATTGAGGATTGAGGATTGAGGATTGCGGATTGAGGATTGAAGATTGAGTATTGATGATTGAAGATTGAGTGTTGAGGATTGATGTTTGAGGACTGAGGACGGGGACTGACGGTTGAGGATTGAGGTCTGAGGATTGAGGATTGACGTTTGAGGACTGGGTATTGAGAATTGAGGGTTGTGGATTGATGACGGGGACTGAGGGTTGAGTATTGATGTTTGAGGTCTGAGGATTGAGGATTGAGGACTGAGAATTGAGGATTGAGGTTTGAGGATTGAAGATTGAGTATTGAGGATTGAAGATTGACGATTGAGGATTCAGGATTGAAGATTGAGGATTGAGGATTGAGGATTGAGGATTGAGGATTGGGGATTGAGGATTGAGGATTGAGGATTGAGGATTGAGGATTGAGGATTGAGGGTTGAAGATTCAGTATTGAGGATTGAAGATTGAGAATTGAGGATTGAGGACTGAACATTGAGGACTGAGCGTTCAGGGTTGAGTGATGAGAATTGATGTTTCTGGATAGAGATTTGAGGAATGCAGATTGAGTATTGAGTATTGAAAACTGTGAATTGAGGATATTCTATTGGGGATTGAGGATTGACAACTGATTGTTGAGGACTGAGTGCTGAGGATTGAGGGTGCAGGATTGAGGATTCAGAATAGAGATTTGAGGACTGAGGATTGAGGATTGAATATTGAGTATTGAGGATTGAGGATTAAGGATTGAAGATTGGGGATTGGGTATTGAGGATAGAAGAATGAGGATTGAGGATTGAGGATTGAGGATTGAGGATCGAGGATTGAAGATTGAGTATTCAGGATTGGAGATTGAGGATTGAGGATTGAGGACCGAGGATTGAGGATTGCGGATTGAAGGTAGAGTATTGAGGAATGAAGATTGATAATTGAGGATTGAGGGTTGAGGATTGGGGATTGAAGATTGAGGATTGGGGACTGAGTGTTGAGGGTTGAGTGATGAGAAGTGATGTTTGTGGATAGAGATTTGAAGATTGCAGGTTGAGTATTGACTATTGAACCCTGTGAATTGAGGATATTCTATTGAGGATTGAGGATTGACAACTGATTGCTGAGGACTGAGGGCTAAAGATTGAGGATTCAGGATTGAGGATTCTGGATTGAGGTTTGAGGACTGAGGATTGAGGATTGAGGATTGAGGATTGAGGATTGAAGATTGAGTATTGATGATTGAAGATTGAGGATTGAGGATTGAGGATTGAGGATTGAGGATTGAGGATTGAGGATTGAGGATTGAGGATTGAGGATTGAGGATTGAGGGTTGAAGATTCAGTATTGAGGATTGAAGATTGAGAATTGAGGATTGAGGACTGAACATTGAGGACTGAGCGTTCAGGGTTGAGTGACGAGAATTGATGTTTCTGGATAGAGATTTGAGGAATGCAGATTGAGTATTGAGTATTGAAAACTGTGAATTGAGGATATTCTATTGGGGATTGAGGATTGACGACTGATTGCTGAGGACTGAGTGCTGAGGATTGAGGATGCAGGATTGAGGATTCAGAATAGAGATTTGAGGACTGAGGATTGAGGATTGAATATTGAGTATTGGGGATTGAAGATTAAGGATTGAGGATTGAGAATTGAGGATTGATGATGAGGGCTGAGGTTTGAGGATTCAGGTTTGAGGGCTGAGGACTGAGGTTTGAGGGCTCAGAATTGAGGATTGAGGATTAAGTATTGAAGATTGAGGATTGGGTATTGAGGATTGAAGAATGAGGATTGAGGATTGAGGATTGAGGATTGAGGATCGAGTATTGATGATTGAATATTGAGGATTGTGTATTGAGGTTTGAGGATTGAGGACGAGGACTGACGGTTGAGGATTGAGGTTTGAGGATTGAGTATTGAGGATTGAGAATTGAGGATTGAGGATTGAAGATTGAGAATTGAGGATTGAAGGCTGAGGATTGAGGATTGAGGATACAGGATTGACGCTTGAGCATTGAGGGTTGAGGATGGAGGATTGAGGATTGAGGATTGCAGATTGAGTATTGAGGATTGAAGATGGGAGGATTGAGGATTGAGGATTGAGGATTGAGGATTGAAGGCTGAGTATTGACGATTGAAGATTGAGGATTGTGGACTGAGGATTGAGGATTGAGGATTGAGGATTGAGGATTGAAGATTGAGTATTGAGTATTGAAGATTGAGGGTTGAGGATTGAGGATTGAGGATTGAGGATTGAGGATGAGGGCTGAGGGTTGAGGATTGAGGTTTGAGGACTGAGGACTGAGGATTGAGGATTAAGATTTGTGGATTGAGGATTGAGGATTGAAGACTGATGATTGGGTATTGAATATTGACTATTGAGGATTGAAGATTGAGGACTGGGGATTGAGGATCGGGTATTGAGTATTGAAGAATGAGGCCTGAGGATTGAGGATCGAGGATTGAGGATTGAAGATCGAGTATTGAGGATTGAAGATAGAGGATTGAGGATTGAGTATTGAGGATTGAGTATTTGGGACTGAGGATTGAAGTTTGAGGATTGAGGATTGAGGATTGAAGATTGAGGATTGAAGATTGAGGATTGACGATTGAGGATTGAGGATTGAGTATTGAAGATTGAGTATTGAGGATTGAAGATTGACGATTGAGGATTGAGGACTGAGGATTGAGGATTGAGGATTGAGGATTGAGGATTGAGGATTGAGGATTGAGGATTGAGGATTGAAGATTGAGCATTGAGGATTGAAGATTGAGGATTGAGGATTGCGGATTGAGGATTGAAGATTGAGGATTGAAGATTGAGGATTGAGTATTGAATATTGAGTATTGAGGATTGAAGATTGAGGATTGAGGATTGAGGGTTGACGATTGAGTATTGAGGATTGAGGATTGAGTATTGAGGATTGAAGATTGAGGATTGGGTATTGAGGATTGAAGAATGAGGATTGACGATTGAGGATTGAGGATTGAGTATTGAAGATTGAGTATTGAGGATTGAAGATTGACGATTGAGGATTGAGGACTGAGGATTGAGGATTGAGGATTGAGGATTGAGGATTGAGGATTGAGGATTGAGGATTGAAGATTGAGCATTGAGGATTGAAGATTGAGGATTGAGTACTGAGAATTGAGGATTGAGGATTGAGGACTGAAGATTGAGGATTGTGTATTGAGAATTGAAGAATGAGGATTGAGGATTGAGGATTGAGGATTGAGGATTGAGGATTGAGGATTGAGGATTGAGGACTGAGGATTGAGGATTGAGGATTGAGGATTGAATATTGAGTATTGAGGATTGAAGATTGAATATTGAGGATTGAGGGTTGTGGACTCAGGACGAGGACTGACGGTTGAGGATTGAGGATTGAGGATTGAGGATTGAAGATTGAGTATTGAGGATTGAAGATTGACGATTGAATATTGAGGATTGTGGATTGAGGATTGAGGATTGAGGATTGAGGATTGAAGATTGAGTATTGAGGATTGAAGATTGAGTATTGAGGATAGAAGATTAAGATTGAGGATTGAGGATTGAGGATTGGGGATTGAGGATTGAAGATTGAGGATTAGGGACTGAGTATTGAGGGTTGCGTGATAAGAATTGATGTTTGTGGATAGAGATCTGAAGATTGCAGATTGAGTATTGAGTATTCAAAGCTGTGAATTGAGGATATTCTATTCAGGATTGAGGATTGACAACTGATTGTTGAGGACTCAGGGCTGAAGATTGAGGATTCAGGATTGAGGATTCAGGATTGAGGGTTCAGGATTGAGGTTTGAGGTCTGAGGATTGAGGATTGAGGATTGAGGATTGAGGATTGAAGACTGAGGATTGGGTATTGAGGATTGAACATTGAGGATTGAGGGTTGAGGATTGAGGATTGAGGATTGAGGATTGAGGAATGAGGATTGACGATTGAGTATTGAAGATTGAGGATTGATTACTGATGATTCAGGATTGAGGATTGAGGATTGAGGATTGACGATTGAGGATTGAGGGTTGAAGATTCAGTATTGAGGACTGAAGATTGAGAATTGAGGATTGAGGACTGAACATTGAGGACTGAGCGTTCAGGGTTGAGTGACGAGAATTGATGTGTCTGGATAGAGATTTGAGGAATGCAGATTGAGTATTGAATATTGAAAACTGTGAATTGAGGATATTCTATTGGGGATTGAGGATTGACGACTGATTGTTGAGGACTGAGTGCTGAGGATTGAGGATGCAGGATTGAGGATTCAGAATAGAGATTTGAGGACTGAGGATTAAGGATTGAATATTGAGTATTGACGATTGAAGATTGAGGATTGAGGATTGAGAATTGAGGATTGATGATGAGGGCTGAGGTTTGAGGATTCAGGTTTGAGGACTGAGGACTGAGGTTTGAGGGCTGAGAATTGAGGATTGAGGATTAAGGATTGAAGATTGAGGATTGGGTATTGAGGATTGAAGAATGAGGATTGAGGATTGAGGATTGAGGATTGAGGATCGAGTATTGAAGATTGAGTATTCTGCATTGGAGATTGAGGATTGAGGATTGAGGACCGAGGATTGAGGATTGCGGATTGAAGATACAGTATTGAGGAATGAAGATTGATAATTGAGGATTGAGGGTTGAGTATTGACGATTGAAGATTGAGGATTGTGGACTGAGGATTGAGGATTGAGGATTGAGGATTGAGGATTGAAGATTGAGTATTGAGTATTGAAGATTGAGGGTTGAGGATTGAGGATTGAGGATTGATTATTGGAAATAGAGGATTGGGGATTGAGGATTGACGATTGAGTATTGAGTATTGAGGATTGAGGATTGAGGATTGATTATTGAAGGTTGAGTATTGAGGATTGAAGATTGAGGATTGAGGATTGAGGATTGAGGATTGAGGATGAGGGCTGAGGGTTGAGGATTGAGGTTTGAGGACTGAGGACTGAGGATTGAGGATTGAGATTTGAGGATTGAGGATTGAGGATTGAAGACTGAGGATTGGGTATTAAATATTGAGTATTGAGGATTGAAGATTGAGGATTGAGGATTGAGTGTTGACGATTGAGGACGAGGACTGACGGTTGAGGATTGAGGTTTGAGGGTTGAGGATTGAGGATTGAGGACTGAGGATTGAGGGTTGAGGATTGACCATTGAGGATTGAGGATTGACCATTGAGGATTGAAGATTGAGGACTGGGGATCGATTATCGGGTATTGAGTATTGAAGAATGAGGACTGAGGATTGAGGATTAAGGATTGAGGATTGAAGATCGAGTATTGAGGATTGAAGATTGAGGATTGAGGATTGAGTATTGAGGATTGAGGATTTGGGACTGAGGATTTAAGTTTGAGGATTGAGGATTGAGGATTGAGGATTGAGGATTGAGGATTGAGTATTGAGGTTTGAAGATTGAGGATTGGGTATTGAGGATTGAAGAATGAGGATTGACGATTGAGGATTGAGGATTGAGGATTGAAGATTGAGTATTGAGGATTGAAGATTGACGATTGAGGATTGAGGATTGAGGAATGAGGATTGAGGATTGGGGATTGAGGATTGAAGATTGAGTATTGAGGATTGAAGATTGAGGATTGAGGATTGCGGATTGAGCATTGAGGATTGAAGATTGAGGATTGAGGATTGAGAATTGATTGTTGAGGACTGACGGCTGAAGATTGAGGATTCAGGATTGAGGATTCCGGATTGATGTTTGAGGATTGAGGATTGAAGACTGAGGATTGGGTATTGAGGATTGAAGAATGAGGATTGAGTATTGAGGATTGAGGATTGAGGATTGAAGATTGAGGATTGAAGATTGAGGATTGAGGATTGAGTATTGAAGATTGAGTATTGAGGATTGAAGATTGAGTATTGAGGATTGAAGATTGACGATTGAGGATTCAGGATTGAAGATTGAGGATTGAGGATTGAGGATTGGGGATTGAGGATTGAGGATTGAGGATTGAAGATTGAGTATTGATGATTGAAGATTGAGGATTGAGGATTGAGGATTGAGGATTGAGGATTGAGGATTGAGGATTGAGGATTGAGGGTTGAAGATTCAGTATTGAGGATTGAAGATTGAGAATTGAGGATTGAGGACTGAACATTGAGGACTGAGCGTTCAGGGTTGAGTGACGAGAATTGATGTTTCTGGATAGAGATTTGAGGAATGCAGATTGAGTATTGAGTATTGAAAACTGTGAATTGAGGATATTCTATTGGGGATTGAGGATTGACGACTGATTGCTGAGGACTGAGTGCTGAGGATTGAGGATGCAGGATTGAGGATTCAGAATAGAGATTTGAGGACTGAGGATTGAGGATTGAATATTGAGTATTGGGGATTGAAGATTAAGGATTGAGGATTGAGAATTGAGGATTGATGATGAGGGCTGAGGTTTGAGGATTCAGGTTTGAGGGCTGAGGACTGAGGTTTGAGGGCTCAGAATTGAGGATTGAGGATTAAGTATTGAAGATTGAGGATTGGGTATTGAGGATTGGAGAATGAGGATTGAGGATTGAGGATTGAGGATTGAGGATCGAGTATTGATGATTGAATATTGAGGATTGTGTATTGAGGTTTGAGGATTGAGGACGAGGACTGACGGTTGAGGATTGAGGTTTGAGGATTGAGTATTGAGGATTGAGAATTGAGGATTGAGGATTGAAGATTGAGAATTGAGAATTGAAGGCTGAGGATTGAGGATTGAGGATACAGGCTTGACGCTTGAGCATTGAGGGTTGAGGATGGAGGATTGAGGATTGAGGATTGCAGATTGAGTATTGAGGATTGAAGATGGGAGGATTGAGGATTGAGGATTGAGGATTGAGGATTGAAGGCTGAGTATTGACGATTGAAGATTGAGGATTGTGGACTGAGGATTGAGGATTGAGGATTGAGGATTGAAGATTGAGTATTGAGTATTGAAGATTGAGGGTTGAGGATTGGGGATTGAGGTTTGATTATTGGAGATTGAGGATTGGGGATTGAGGATTGACGATTGAGTATTGAGTATTGAGGATTGAGGATTGAGGATTGATTATTGAAGGTTGAGTATTGAGGATTGAAGATTGAGGATTGAGGATTGAGGATTGAGGATTGAGGATGAGGGCTGAGGGTTGAGGATTGAGGTTTGAGGACTGAGGACTGAGGATTGAGGATTAAGATTTGTGGATTGAGGATTGAGGATTGAAGACTGATGATTGGGTATTGAATATTGAGTATTGAGGATTGAAGATTGAGGATTGAGGATTGAGTGTTTGCGATTGAGGACGAGGACTGACGGTTGAGGATTGAGGTTTGAGGGTTGAGGATTGAGGATTGAGGACTGGGGATTGAGGATTGAGGATTGACCATTGAGGATTGAGGATTGACCACTGAGGATTGAAGATTGAGGACTGGGGATTGAGGATCGGGTATTGAGTATTGAAGAATGAGGCCTGAGGATTGAGGATCGAGGATTGAGGATTGAAGATCGAGTATTGAGGATTGAAGATAGAGGATTGAGGATTGAGTATTGAGGATTGAGTATTTGGGACTGAGGATTGAAGTTTGAGGATTGAGGATTGAGGATTGAAGATTGAGGATTGAAGATTGAGGATTGACGATTGAGGATTGAGGATTGAGTATTGAAGATTGAGTATTGAGGATTGAAGATTGACGATTGAGGATTGAGGATTGAGGATTGAGGATTGAGGATTGAGGCTTGAGGATTGAGTATTGAAGATTGAGTATTGAGGATTGAAGATTGACGATTGAGGATTGAGGACTGAGGATTGAGGATTGAGGATTGAGGATTGAGGATTGAGGATTGAGGATTGAGGATTGAAGATTGAGCATTGAGGATTGAAGATTGAGGATTGAGGATTGCGGATTGAGGATTGAGGATTGATGATTGAGGATTGAGGATTGAGAATTGATTGTTGAGGACTGACGGCTGAAGATTGAGGATTCAGGATTGAGGATTCCGGATTGAGGTTTGAGGACTGAGGATTGAGGGTTGAGGATTGAGGATTGAGGATTGACGCTTGAGGATTGAGGATTGAGAATGTAGGATTGAAGAGAGAGGACTGAGTATTGAGGATGGTGATTTGATTATTGAATATTGAGGATTGAGTATTGAATCATGGGAATTCAGGATATTCTATTGAGTATTGAGAATTGAGGGTTGATGGTTGAGTATTGAGGATTGATGGTTGAGGGTCGTGTGTTGAATGTTGAGGATTGAGGATTGAGGATTGAGGATTGAGGATTGAGGATTGAAGATTGAGTATTGATGATTGAAAATTGAGGGTTGAGGATTGATGTTTGAGGATTGAGGACGGGGACTGACGGTTGAGGATTGAGGTCTGAGGATTGAGGATTGAGGTTTGAGGACTGAGGATTGACGATTGAGGGTTGTGGATTGAGGGCGAGGACTGAGGGTTGAGTATTGATGTTTGAGGTCTGAGGATTGAGGATTGAGTACTGAGAATTGAGGATTGAGGATTGAGGACTGAAGATTGAGGATTGTGTATTGAGGATTGAAGAATGAGGATTGAGGATTGAGGATTGAGGATTGAGGATTGAGGATTGAGGACTGAGGATTGAGGATTGAGGATTGAGGATTGAATATTGAGTATTGAGGATTGAAGATTGAATATTGAGGATTGAGGGTTGTGGACTCAGGACGAGGACTGACGGTTGAGGATTGAGGATTGAGGATTGAGGAATGAAGATTGAGTATTGAGGATTGAAGATTGACGATTGAATATTGAGGATTGTGGATTGAGGATTGAGGATTGAGGATTGAGGATTGAAGATTGAGTATTGAGGATTGAAGATTGAGTATTGAGGATAGAAGATTAAGATTGAGGATTGAGGATTGAGGATTGGGGATTGAGGATTGAAGATTGAGGATTAGGGACTGAGTATTGAGGGTTGAGTGATAAGAATTGATGTTTGTGGATAGAGATCTGAAGATTGCAGATTGAGTATTGAGTATTCAAAGCTGTGAATTGAGGATATTCTATTCAGGATTGAGGATTGACAACTGATTGTTGAGGACTCAGGGCTGAAGATTGAGGATTCAGGATTGAGGTTTGAGGTCTGAGGATTGAGGATTGAGGATTGAGGATTGAGGATTGAAGACTGAGGATTGGGTATTGAGGATTGAACATTGAGGATTGAGGGTTGAGGATTGAGGATTGAGGATTGAAGATTGAATGTTAATGATTGAATATTGAGGATTGAGGATTGAGGGTTGTGGATTGAGGACGAGGTCTGAGGGTTGAGTATTGATGTTTGAAGTCTGAGGATTGAAGATTGAGGATTAAGGATTGAGGATTGGGCATTGAGGATCTAGGATTGGAGATTGATTATTGAGGATTGAAGATTGAGGATTGAGGATTGAGGATTGAGGATTGAGAATTGAGAATTGAGTGTGAGTACTGAGAGTTGAGGATTGAGGTTTGAGGAACGAGGATTGAGGATTGAGGATTGAGGAATGAGGATTGACGATTGAGTATTGAAGATTGAGGATTGATTACTGAGGATTCAGGATTGAGGATTGAGGATTGAGGATTGACGATTGAGGATTGTGGGTTGAAGATTCAGTATTGAGGACTGAAGATTGAGAATTGAGGATTGAGGACTGAACATTGAGGACTGAGCGTTCAGGGTTGAGTGACGAGAATTGATGTGTCTGGATAGAGATTTGAGGAATGCAGATTGAGTATTGAATATTGAAAGCTGTGAATTGAGGATATTCTATTGGGGATTGAGGATTGACGACTGATTGTTGAGGACTGAGTGCTGAGGATTGAGGATGCAGGATTGAGGATTCAGAATAGAGATTTGAGGACTGAGGATTAAGGATTGAATATTGAGTATTGACGATTGAAGATTGAGGATTGAGGATTGAGAATTAAGGATTGATGATGAGGGCTGAGGTTTGAGGATTCAGGTTTGAGGACTGAGGACTGAGGTTTGAGGGCTGAGAATTGAGGATTGAGGATTAAGGATTGATGATTGAGGATTGGTTATTGAGGATTGAAGAATGAGGATTGAGGATTGAGGATTGAGGATTGAGGATCGAGTATTGAAGATTGAGTATTCTGGATTGGAGATTGAGGATTGAGGATTGAGGACCGAGGATTGAGGATTGCGGATTGAAGATAGAGTATTGAGGAATGAAGATTGATAATTGAGGATTGAGGGTTGAGTATTGACGATTGAAGATTGAGGATTGTGGACTGAGGATTGAGGATTGAGGATTGGGGATTGAGGATTGAAGATTGAGTATTGAGTATTGAAGATTGAGGGTTGAGGATTGAGGATTGAGGATTGATTATTGGAAATAGAGGATTGGGGATTGAGGATTGACGATTGAGTATTGAGTATTGAGGATTGAGGATTGAGGATTGATTATTGAAGGTTGAGTATTGAGGATTGAAGATTGAGGATTGAGGATTGAGGATTGAGGATTGAGGATGAGGGCTGACGGTTGAGGATTGAGGTTTGAGGACTGAGGACTGAGGATTGAGGATTGAGATTTGAGGATTGAGGATTGAGGATTGAAGACTGAGGATTGGGTATTGAATATTGAGTATTGAGGATTGACGATTGAGGATTGAGGATTGAGTGTTGACGATTGAGGACGAGGACTGACGGTTGAGGATTGAGGTTTGAGGGTTGAGGATTGAGGATTGAGGACTGAGGATTGAGGGTTGAGGATTGACCATTGAGGATTGAGGATTGACCATTTAGGATTGAAGATTGAGGACTGGGGATTGATTATCGGGTATTGAGTATTGAAGAATGAGGACTGAGGATTGAGGATTAAGGATTGAGGATTGAAGATCGAGTATTGAGGATTGAAGATTGAGGATTGAGGATTGAGTATTGAGGATTGAGGATTTGGGACTGAGGATTGAAGTTTGAGGATTGAGGATTGAGGATTGAGGATTGAGGATTGAGGATTGAGTATTGAGGTTTGAAGATTGAGGATTGGGTATTGAGGATTGAAGAATGAGGATTGACGATTGAGGATTGAGGATTGAGGATTGAAGATTGAGTATTGAGGATTGAAGATTGACGATTGAGGATTGAGGATTGAGGATTGAGGAATGACGATTGAGGATTGGGGATTGAGGATTGAAGATTGAGTATTGAGGATTGAAGATTGAGGATTGAGGATTGCGGATTGAGCATTGAGGATTGAAGATTGAGGATTGAGGATTGAGAATTGATTGTTGAGGACTGACGGCTGAAGATTGAGGATTCAGGATTGAGGATTCCGGATTGATGTTTGAGGATTGAGGATTGAAGACTGAGGATTGGGTATTGAGGATTGAAGAATGAGGATTGAGTATTGAGGATTGAGGATTGAGGATTGAAGATTGAGGATTGAAGATTGAGGATTGAGGATTGAGTATTGAAGATTGAGTATTGAGGATTGAAGATTGACGATTGAGAATTGAGGATTGAGGATTGAGGATTGAGGATTGAGGATTGAGGATTGAGGATTGAGGATTGAAGATTGAGTATTGAGGATTGAAGGTTGAGGATTGAGGATTGCGGATTGAGAATTGAGGATTGAAGATTGAGGATTGAGGATTGAGGATTGAGATTTGAGGATTGAGGATTGAGGATTGAAGACTGAGGATTGGGTATTGAATATTGAGTATTGAGGATTGAAGATTGAGGATTGAGGATTGAGTGTTGACGATTGAGGACGAGGACTGACGGTTGAGGATTGAGGTTTGAGGGTTGAGGATTGAGGATTGAGGACTGAGGATTGAGGGTTGAGGATTGACCATTGAGGATTGAGGATTGACCATTGAGGATTGAAGATTGAGGACTGGGGATTGAGGATCGGGTATTGAGTATTGAAGAATGAGGACTGAGGATTGAGGGTTAAGGATTGAGGATTGAAGATCGAGTATTGAGGATTGAAGATTGAGGATTGAGGATTGAGTATTGAGGATTGAGGATTTGGGACTGAGGATTGAAGTTTGAGGATTGAGGATTGAGGATCGAGGATTGAGGATTGAGGATTGAGTATTGAGGATTGAAGATTGAGGATTGGGTATTGAGGATTGAAGAATGAGGATTGACTATTGAGGATTGAGGATTGAGGATTGAAGATTGAGTATTGAGGATTGAAGATTGACGATTGAGGATTGAGGATTGAGGATTGAGGATTGAGGATTGGGGATTGAGGATTGAAGATTGAGTATTGAGGATTGAAGATTGAGGATTGAGTATTGCGGATTGAGCATTGAGGATTGAAGATTGAGGATTGAGGATTGAGAATTGATTGTTGAGGACTGACGGCTGAAGATTGAGGATTCAGGATTGAGGATTCCGGATTGATGTTTGAGGATTGAGGACTGAAGACTGAGGATTGGGTATTGAGGATTGAAGAATGAGGATTGAGTATTGAGGATTGAGGATTGAGGATTGAAGATTGAGGATTGAAGATTGAGGATTGAAGATTGAGGATTGAGGATTGAGGGTTGACGATTGAGTATTGAGGATTGAGGATTGAGTATTGAGGATTGAGGATTGAAGATTGAGTATTGAGGATTGAAGGTTGAGGATTGAGGATTGCGGATTGAGAATTGAGGATTGAAGATTGAAGATTGAGGATTGAAGATTGAGTATTGATCATTGAAGATTGAGGATTGAGGATTGAGGGTTGAGGTTTGAGGACGAGGACTGACGGTTGAGGATTGAGGTTTGAGGATTGAGGATTGAGGATTGAGGACTGATGATTGAGGATTGAGGATTGAGCATTGAGGATTGAAGATTGAGGACTGAGGATTGAGGATTGAAGATTGAGTATTGAGGATTGAAGATTGAGGATTGAGGACGAGGACTGACGGTTGAGGATTGAGGTTTGAGGATTGAGGATTGAGGATTGAGGATTGAAGATCGAGTATTGAGGATTGAGGGTTGAGGATTGAGGATTGAGGATTGACGCTTGAGGATTGAGGATTGAGGATGTAGGATTGAAGAGAGAGGACTGAGTATTGAGGATTGAGTGTTGAGAGTTGATGTTTGAGGATTGAGATTTGATTATTGAATATTGAGGATTGAGTATTGAATCATGGGAATTCAGGATATTCTATTGAGTATTGAGAATTGAGGATTGATGGTTGAGTATTGAGTATTGATGGTTGAGTATTGAGGATTGATGGTTGAGGGTCGTGTGTTGAATGTTGAGGATTGAGGATTGAGGATTGAGGATTGAGGATTGAGGATTGAGGATTGAAGATTGGGTATTGATGATCGAAAATTGAGGGTTGAGGATTGATGTTTGAGGATTGAGGACGGGGACTGACGGTTGAGGATTGAGGTCTGAGGATTGAGGATTGAGGTTTGAGGACTGAGGATTGAGGATTGAGGGTTGTGGATTGAGGACGAGGACTGAGGGTTGAGTGTTGATGTTTGAGGTCTGAGGATTGAGGATTGAGTACTGAGAATTGAGGATTGAGGATTGAGGATTGAAGATTGAGGATTGTGTATTGAGGATTGAAGAATGAGGATTGAGGATTGAGGATTGAGGATTGAGGATTGAAGATTGAGTATTGAGGATTGAAGATTGACGATTGAGGATTGAGGATTGAAGATTGAGGATTGAGGATTGAGGATTGAGTATTGGGGATTGAGGATTGATGATTGAGGATTGAAGATTGAGTATTGATCATTGAAGATTGAGGATTGCGGATTGAGGGTTGAGGTTTGAGGACGAGGACTGACGGTTGAGGATTGAGGTTTGAGGATTGAGGATTGAGGATTGAGGACTGATGATTGAGGATTGAGGATTGAGCATTGAGGATTGAAGATTGAGGACTGAGGATTGAGGATTGAAGATTGAGTATTGAGGATTGAAGATTGAGGATTGAGGATTGAGGATTGAGGATTCAGGATGAGGGCTGAGGGTTGAGGATTGAGGTTTGAGGACTGAGGACTGAGGATTGAGGATTGAGAATTGAGGATTGAGGATTGAGGATTGAAGATTGAGGATTGGGTATTGAGGATTGAAGAATGAGGATTGAGGATTGAGGATTGAGTATTGAGGATTGAAGATTGAGTATTGAGGATTGAAGATTGACGATTGAGGATTGGGAATTGAGGATTGAGGATTGATGAATGAGCATAGAAGATTGAATATTGAGGAATGAAGGTTGAGGACTGTGGATTGAGGGTTGAGGATTGAGCATTGAACATTGAGGTTTGGGGACTGAGTGTTGAGGGCTGTGTGATGAGAACTGATGTTTGTGGATAGTGATTTGAAGATTGCAGATTGAGTATTGAATAATGAAAACTGTGAATTGATGATATTCTATTGAGGATTGAGGATTGACAACTGATTTCAGAGGCCTGAGTGCTGAAGATTGAGGATTCAGGATCGAGGATTCCGGATTGAGGTTTGAGGACTGAGGATTGAGGATTGAGGATTGAGTATTGAGGATTGAGGATTGAGGATTCAGGATTGAAGATTGAGTATTGAGGATTGAAGATTGACGATTGAGGATTGAGGATTGAGGATTGAGGATTGAGGATTGAGGATTGAGGATTGAGGATTGAGGATAGAAGATTGAGTATTGAGGATTGAAGATTGAGGATTGAGGATTGCGGACTGATGATTGAGGATTGAAGATTGAGGATTGAGGATTGAGGATTGATTGTTGAGGACTGACGGCTGAAGATTGAGGATTCAGGGTTGAGGCTTCCGGATTGAGGTTTTAGGACTGAGGATTGAGGGTTGAGGATTGAGGATTGAGGATTGACGCTTGAGGATTGAGGATTGGGGATGTAGGATTGAAGAGAGAGGACTGAGTATTGAGGATTGAGTGTAGAGAGTTGATGTTTGAGGATTGAGATTTGATTATTGAATATTGAGGATTGAGTATTGAATCATGGGAATTCAGGATATTCTACTGAGTATTGAGAATTGAGGGTTGATGGTTGAGTATTGTGGATTGATGGTTGAGGGTCGTGTGTTGAATGTTGAGGATTGAGGATTGATGATTGAGGATTGCGGATTGAGGATTGAAGATTGAGGATTGAGGATTGAGGATTGAGGATTGAGGATTGAGGATTCAAGATTGAGGATTGGGGATTGAGGATTGACGATTGAGTATTGAGTATTGAGGTTTGAAAATTGAGGGTTGATGATTGAAGATTGAGTATTGAGGATTGAACAATGAGGTTTGAGGATTGAGGATTGAGGATTGAAGATTGAGGATTGAGGATTGAGGATTGAGGATTGAGGATTCAAGACTGAGGATTGGGGAATGAGGATTGACGATTGGGTATTGAGTATTGAGGATTGAGAATAGAGGATTGAAGATTGAGCATTGAGGAATGAAGATTGAGGATTGAGGATTGAACGTTGAGGATTGAGGATTGAGGATTGACGCTTGAGGATTGAGGATTGGGGATGTAGGATTGAAGAGAGAGGACTGAGTATTGAGGATTGCGTGTTGAGAGTTGATGTTTGAGGATTGAGATTTGATTATTGAATATTGAGGATTGAGTATTGAATCATGGGAATTCAGGATATTCTACTGAGTATTGAGAATTAAGGATTGATGGTTGAGTATTGAGGATTGAGGATTGAGGTTTGATTATTGAAGGTTGAGTATTGAGGATTGAAGATTGAGGATTGAGGATTGAGGATTGAGGATTGAGGATTGAGGATTGAGTATTGAGGATTGAAGATTGAGGATTGGGTATTGAGGATTGAAGAATGAGGCTTGACGATTGGGGATTGAGGATTGAGGATTGAAGATTGAGTATTGAGTATTGAAGATTGAGGGTTGAGGATTGAGGATTGAGGATTGATTATTGGAGATTGAGGATTGGGGATTGAGGATTGACGATTGAGTATTGAGGATTGAGGATTGAGGATTGTAGATTGAGGATTGAAGATTGAGGATTGAAGATTGAGGATTGGGTATTGAGGATTGTAGGATGAGGATTGAGGATTGAGTATTGAGGATTGAGGATTGAGGATTGAGGATTGAGGATTGAGGATTGAGGATTCAGGATTGAATATTGAGTATTCAGGATTGAAGATTGAGTATTGAGGATTGAGGGTTGTGGACTCAGGACGAGGACTGACGGTTGAGGATTGAGGATTGAGGATTGAGGATTGAGGATTGAGGATTGAAGATTGAGTATTGAGTATTGAAGATTGAGGGTTGAGGATTAAGGATTGAGGATTGATTATTGGAGATTGAGGATTGGGGATTGAGGATTGACGATTGAGTATTGAGTATTGAGGATTGAGGATTGAGGATTGATTATTGAAGGTTGAGTATTGAGGATTGAAGATTGTGGATTGAGGATTGAGGATTGAGGATTGAGGATGAGGGCTGGGGGTTGAGGATTGAGGTTTGAGGATTGAGGATCGAGGCCTGAGGATTGAGGATTGAGGATTGACCATTGAGGATTGAAGACTGAGGGCTGGGGATTGAGGATCGGGTATTGAGGGTTGAAGAATGAGGATTGAGGATTGAGGATTGAGGATTGAGGATTGAAGATTGAGCATTGAGGATTGAAGATTGAGGATTGAGGATTGAGTATTGAGGATTGAGGATTTGGGTCTTAGGATTGAAGTTTGAGGATTGAGGATTGAGTATTGAGGATTGAGGATTGAGTATTGAGGATTGAAGATTGAGGATTGGGTATTGAGGATTGAAGAATGAGGATTGAAGATTGAAGATTGAGTATTGAATATTGAGTATTGAGGATTGAAGATTGAGGATTGAGGATTGAGTGTTGACGATTGAGGAAGAGTACTGATGGTTGAGGATTGACGTTTGAGGGTTGAGGATTGAGGATTGAGGACAGAGGATTGAGGATTGAGGATTGACCATTGAGGATTGAAGATTGAGGACTGGGGATTGAGGATCGGGTATTGAGGATTGAAGAATGAGGATTGAGGATTCAGGATTGAGGATTGAGGATTGAAGATTGAGCATTGAGGATTGAAGATTGAGGATTGAGGATTGAGTATTGAGGATTGAGGATTTGGGTCTGAGGATTGAAGTTTGAGGATTGAGGATTGAGTATTGAGGATTGAGGATTGAGTATTGAGGATTGAAGATTGAGGATTGGGTATTGAGGATTGAAGAATGAGGATTGACGATTGAGGATTGAGGATTGAAGATTGAGTATTGAGGATTGAAGATTGACGATTGAGGATTGAGGATTGAGGATTGAGGATTGAGGATTGAGGATTGAGGATTGAGGATTGAGGATTGAGGATTGAGGATTGAGGATAGAAGATTGAGTATTGATGATTGAAGATTGAGGATTGAGGATTGCGGATTGAGGATTGAGGATTGAAGATTGAGGATTGAGGATTGAGAATTGATTGTTGAGGACTGACGGCTGAAGATTGAGGATTCAGGATTGAGGATTCCGGATTGAGGTTTGAGGGCTGAGGATTGAGGGTTGAGGATTGAGGATTGAGGATTGACACTTGAGGATTGAGGATTGGGGATGTAGGATTGAAGAGTGAGGACTGAGTATTGAGGATTGAGTGTTGAGAGTTGATGTTTGAGGATTGAGATTTGATTATTGAATATTGAGGATTGAGTATTGAATCATGGGAATTCAGGATATTCTACTGAGTATTGAGAATTAAGGATTGATGGTTGAGTATTGTGGATTGATGGTTGAGGGTCGTGTGTTGAATGCTGATGATTGAGCATTGAGGATTGAGGATTGCGGATTGAGGATTGAAGATTGAGTATTGATGATTGAAGATTGAGGGTTGAGGATTGATGTTTGAGGATTGAGGACGGGGACTGACGGTTGAGGATTGAGGTCTGAGGATTGATGATTGAGGTTTGAGGACTGAGTATTGAGAATTGAGGGTTGTGGATTGAGGGCGAGGACTGAGGGTTGAGTATTGATGTTTGAGGTCTGAGGATTGAGGATTGAGGACTGAGAATTGAGGATTGAGGATTGAGGATTGAAGATTGAGGATTGTGTATTGAGGATTGAAGAATGAGGATTGAGGATTGAGGATTGAGGATTGAGGACGGGGACTGACGGTTGAGGATTGAGGTCTGAGGATTGATGATTGAGGTTTGAGGACTGAGTATTCAGAATTGAGGGTTGTGGATTGAGGACGAGGACTGAGGGTTGAGGATTGAAGATTGAGTATTGAGGATTGAAGATTGACGATTGAGGATTGAGGATTGAAGATTGAGTATTGAGGATTGAAGATTGACGATTGAGGATTGAGGATTGAAGATTGAGGATTGAGGATTGAGGATTGAGGATTGAGGATTGGGGATTGAGGATTGAGGATTGAGGATTGAAGATTGAGTATTGATGATTGAAGATTGAGGATTGAGGATTGAGGATTGAGGATTGAGGATTGAGGATACAAGATTGAGGATTGGGGATTGAGGATTGACGATTGAGTATTGAGTATTGAGGATTGAGAATTGAGGGTTGATGATTGAAGATTGAGGATTGCGGATTGAGGATTGAGGATTGAGGATTGAGAATTGAGGATTGAGGATTGAGGAATGAGCATAGAAGATTGAATATTGAGGAATGAAGGTTGAGGACTGTGGATTGAGGGTTGAGGATTGAGCATTGAACATTGAGGATTGGGGACTGAGTGTTGAGGGCTGTGTGATGAGAACTGATGTTTGTGGATAGAGATTTGAAGATTGCAGATTGAGTATTTAGTAATGAAAACTGTGAATTGATGATATTCTATTGAGGATTGAGGATTGACAACTGATTTCAGAGGCCTGAGTGCTGAAGATTGAGGATTCAGGATCGAGGATACCGGATTGAGGTTTGAGGACTGAGGATTGAGGATTGAGGATTGAGCATTGAGGATTGAGGATGAGGGCTGAGGGTTGAGGATTGTGGTTTGAGGACTGAGGATCGACGATTGAGAATTGAGGATTGAGGATTGAGGATTGAAGTTTGAGGATTGGGTATTGAGGATTGAGGATTGAGGATTGGGGATTGAGGATCGAGCATTGAGGTTTGAGGACTGAGGGCTGAGGATTGAGGATTGACGATTGAGGATTGAGGATGAGGGCTGAGGGTTGAGGATTGAGGTTTGAGGACTGAGGACTGAGGATTGACGATTGAGAATGGAGGATTGAGGATTGGGGATTGAAGATTGAGGATTGTGTATTGAGGATTGAAGAATGAGGATTGAGGATTGGGGATTGAGGATTGAGGATTGAGGATTGAAGATTGAGTATTGAGGATTGAGGATTGAGGATTGAGGATTGAAGATTGAGTATTGATGATTGAATATTGAGGATTGAGGATTGAGGTTTGAGGATTGAGGACGAGGGCTGACGGTAGAGGATTTAGGTTTGAGGATTGAGGATTGAGGACTGAGGATTGAGGATGGTGGCTGACGGTCGGGGATTGAGGTTTGTCGACTGAGGACTGAGGATTGACGATTGAGAATGGAGGATTGAGGATTGAGGATTGAAGATTGAGGATTGTGTATTGAGGATTGAAGAATGAGGATTGAGGATTGAGGATTGAGGATTGAGGATTGAGGATTGAAGATTGAGGATTGGGTATTGAGGATTGAAGAATGAGGATTGAGGATTGAGGATTGAGGATTGAGGATTGAGGATTGAGAATTGAGGATTGAGGATTGAGGATTGAAGATTGAGGATTGGGTATTGAGGATTGAAGAATGAGGATTGAGGATTGAGGTTTGAGGATTGAGGATTGCAGATTGAGTATTGAGGTGTGAAGATTGAGGATTGAGGATTGAGGATTGAGGATTGAGGATTGAGGATTGAGGATTGAATATTGAGCATTGAGGATTGAAGATTGAGGATTGAGGATTGAGTACTGAGGAGTGAGGATTGAGGATTGAGTATTGAAGATTGAGTATTGATCACTGAGGTTTGAGGATTGAGGATTGAGGATTGAGGATTGAGGATTGAAGATTGAATATTGAGGATTGAAGAGTCAGGATTGAGGATTGAGGATTGAGGATGGAGGATGAGGGCTGAGGGTTGAGGATTGAGGTTTCAGAATTGAACCTTAGAATTCAGGATATTCTATTGAGTAATGAGAATTGAGGATTGATGGTTGGGTACTGAGGATTGAGGATTGAGTATTGAAGATTGAGGATTGATGATTGAGGATTGAGGATTGGGGATTGAGGATTGAGGAATGAGTATTGAAGATTGAGGATTGATGATTGAGGATTGAGGATTGAGGATTGAGGATTGAGAATTGAGAATTGAGGATGAAGACTGAGGGTTGAGGATTGAGGTGTGAGGAACGAGGATTGAGGATTGAGGATTGAGGACTGAGGATTGACGATTGAGTATTGACGATTGAGGATTGATGACTGAGGATTGACGACTGAGAATTGAGGATTGAGGATTGATGATTGAAGATTGAGGATTGAGGGTTGAGGATTGAGGATTGAGGATTGAAGATTGAGGATTGGGTATTGAGGATTGAAGAATGAGGATTGAGGATTGAGGATTGAGGATTGAGGATTGAAGATTGAGTATTGAGGATTGAGGTTTGAGGATTGAGGATTGAGGATTGAGGATTGAGGATTGAAGATTGAGTATTGAGGATTGAAGGTTGAGGATTGAGTATTGAGGATTGAGGATTGAGGATTGAAGATTGAGGATTGGGTATTGAGGATTGAAGAATGAGGATTGAGGATTGAGGATTGAGGATTGAGGATTGAGAATTGAGGATTGAGGATTGAGGATTGAAGATTGAGGATTGGGTATTGAGGATTGGGGACTGAGTGTTGAGGGTTGTGTGATGAGAATTGATGTTTGAGGATAGAGACTTGAAGACTGCAGATTGAGTATTGAGTATTGCAATCTGTGAATTAATGATATTCCATTGAGGATTGAGGATTGACAACTGATTGTTGAGAACTGAGGGCTGAAGAGTGAGGATTCAGTATCGAGGATTCAGGATCGATGTTTGAGGACTGAGGATTGAGGATTGAGGATTGAAGATTGAAGATTGAGGATTGGGTATTGAGGATTGAAGAATGAGGATTGAGGATTGAAGATTGAGGATTGAGGATTGAGGATTGAGAACTGAGAATTGAGGATGAGGACTGAGGGTTGAGGATTGAGGATTGAGGGTTGAGGATTGAGGACGAGGACTGACGGTTGAGGATTTAGGTTTGAGGATTGAGGATTGAGGATTGAAGACTGAGGCTTGGGGATTGTGGATTGAGCATTGAGGATTGAAGATTGAGGACTGGCGATTGAGGATTGAAGATTGAGGATTATGGATTGAGGATTGGGGATTGAGGATGTAGGATTGGAGTTTGATTATTGAGGATTGATGATTGAGGATTGAGGATTGAGGATTGAGGATTGAGAATTGACAATTGAGGATGAAGACTGAGGGTTGAGGATTGAGGATTGAGGATTGATAACTGAGAATTGAGGATTGAGGATTGATAATTGAAGATTGAGTGTTGAGGATTGAATATTGAGGATTGAGGATTGAGGATTGAAGATTGAGTGTTGAGGATTGAAGATTGAGGATTGAGGATTGGCGATTGAGGATTGAGTATTGAGTATTGAGAATTGAGGATTGAGGATTCAAGATTGAGTATTGAGGGTTGAAGATTGAGGATTGAGGATTGAGGATCGAGGATTGAGGTTTGAAAGTTGAGGATTGAGGATTGAGGACTGAGGATTGAGGATAGAGGATTGAAGATTGAATATTGATGATTGAAGGTTGAGGATTGAGTATTGAGGGTTGTGGATTGAGGACGAGGACTGAGGGTTGAATATTGATGCTTGAGGTCTGAGGATTGAGGATTGAGGATTGAGAATTGATGATTGAGGATTGAGGATGGAAGATTGAGGATTGGGTATTGAGGATTCAAGAATGAGGATTGGGGATTGAGGACTGAGAATTGAGAATTGAGGATGAAGACTGAGGGTTGACGATTGAGGTTTGAGGAACGAGGATTGAGGATTGAGGATTGAGGACTGAGGATTGACGATTGAGTATTGACGATTGAGGATTGATGACTGAGGATTGACGACTGAGAATTGAGGATTGAGGATTGATGATTGAAGATTGAGGATTGAGGGTTGAGGATTGAGGATTGAGGATTGAAGATTGAGGATTGGGTATTGAGGATTGAAGAATGTGGATTGAGGATTGAGGATTGAGGATTGAGGATTGAAGATTGAGTATTGAGGATTGAGGATTGAGGATTGAGGATTGAGGATTGAGGATTGAGGATTGAGGATTGAAGATTGAGTATTAAGGATTGAAGGTTGAGGATTGAGTATTGAGGATTGAGGATTGAGGATTGAAGATTGAGGATTAAGGATTGAGGATTGAGGACTGAGGATTGAAGATTCAGTATTGAGGATTGAAGGTTGAGGATTGTGGATTGAGGATGGAGGGTTGAGGATTGGGGACTGAGTGTTGAGGGTTGAGTGATGAGAATTGATGTTTGAGGATAGAGACTTGAAGACTGCAGATTGAGTATTGAGTATTGCAATCTGTGAATTAATGATATTCCATTGAGGATTGAGGATTGACAACTGATTGTTGAGGACTGAGGGCTGAAGATTGAGGATTCAGTATCGAGGATTCAGGATTGATGTTTGAGGACTGACGATTGAGGGTTGAGGATTGAAGATTGAAGATTGAGGATTGGGTATTGAGGATTGAAGAATGAGGATTGAGGATTGAAGATTGAGGATTGAGGATTGAGGATTGAGAATTGAGAATTGAGGATGAGGACTGAGGGTTGAGGATTGAGGTTTGAGGAATGAGGATTGAGGGTTGAGGATTGAGGATTGAGGATTGAGGATTGAGGATTGAGTATTGAAGATTGAGTATTGATGCCTGAGCATTGAGGATTGAGGATTGAGTATTGAGGATTGAGGATTGAAGATTGAGGTTTGAGGGTTGAGGATTCAGGATTGAGGATTGACGCTTGAGGATTGAGGATTGAAGATTGAGAATTGGGTATTGAGGATTGAACGTTGATGATTGTGGATTGAGGATTGAAGGTTGAATATTGATGAATGAAGATTGGGCATTGATGATTGAGGGTTGTGTATTGAGGACGAGGACTGAGGGTTGAGTATTGATACTTGAGTTCTGAGGATTGAGGATTGAGGATTGCGAATTGAGGATTGAGGATTGAAGATTGAGGATTGAGTATTGAGGATTGAAGAATGAGTATTGAGGATTGAGGATTGAGGATTGAGGATTGAGAACTGAGAATTGAGGATGAAGACTGAGGGTTGAGGATTGAGGTTTGAGGAACGAGGATTGAGGATTGAGGATTGAGGACTGAGGATTGACGATTGAGTATTGACGATTGAGGATTGATGACTGAGGATTGACGACTGAGAATTGAGGATTGAGGATTGATGATTGAAGATTGAGTATTGAGGATTGAATATTGAGGATTGAGGATTGAGGATTGAAGATTGAGGTTCGAGGATTAAGGATTTAAGATTGACTATTGAGTATTGAACGTTGAGGATTGTGGATTGAGCATTGACGATTGAGGATTGAGGGTTGAGGATTGAAGATTGAGTATTGATGATTGAATATTGAGGATTGAGGATTGAGGTTTGAGGATTGAGGACGAGGGCTGACGGTAGAGGATTTAGGTTTGAGGATTGAGGATTGAGGACTGAGGGTTGGGGATGGGGGCTGAGGGTCGGGGATTGAGGTTTGCCGACTGAGGACTGAAGATTGAGGATTGAGAATTGAGGATTGATGATTGAGGATTGAAGATTGAGGATTGGGTATTGAGGATTGAAGAATTAGGATTGACGATTGAGGATTGAGGATTGAGGATTGAGGATAGTGGATTGAGGATCTAGGATTGGAGATTGATTATTGAGTATTGAAGGTTGAGGATTGTGGACTGAGGATTGAGGATTTTGTATTGAACATTGAAGATTGAGTATTGATGCCTGAGGATTGAGGATTGAGGATTGAGGATTGAGGATTGAGGATTGAGGATTGAGGATTGATGATTGAGTATTGATGATTGAATATTGAGGATTGAGGTTTGAGGATTGAGGACGAGGACTGACGGTAGAGGATTGAGGTTTGAGGATTGAGGATGAGGGCTGAGGGTCGGGGATTGAGGTTTGGCGACTGAGAACTGAGGATTGAGGATTGAGAATTGAGGATTGATGATTGAGGATTGAAGATTGAGGATTGGGTATTGATGATTGAGGAATGAGGATTGAGGATTGAGGATTGAGGATTGAGGATTGAGGATCTAGGATTGGAGATTGATTATTGAGGATTGAAGATTGGGGATTGAGGATTGAGTATTGAGGATCTAGGATTGGAGATTGATTATTGAGGATGAAGATTGAGAATTGAGGATTGAGGATTGAGAATTGAGAACTCAGGATGAGGACTGAGGGTTGAGGATTGAGGTTTGAGAAATAAGGATTGAGGATTGAGGACTGAGGATTGAGGATTGAGGATTGAAGATTGAGTATTGAAGATTGAGTATTGATCGCTGAGGTTTGAGGATTGAGGATTGAGGATTGAGGATTGAGGATTGAAGATTGAATATTGAGGATTGAAGATTCAGGATTGAGGATGAGGATTGAGGATGGAGGATGAGGGCTGAGGGTTGAGGATTGAGGTTTCAGTATTGAATCCTGAGAATTCAGGATATTCTATTGAGTACTGAGAATTGAGTATTGATGGTTGAGTACTGAGGATTGAGGATTGAGGATTGAGTATTGAAGATTGAGGATTGATGATTGAGGATTGAGGATTGGGGATTGAGGATTGAGGAATGAGTATTAAAGATTGAGGATTGATGATTGAGGATTGAGGATTGAGGATTGAGGATTGGGGATTGAGGATTGAGCATTGAGGTTTGAGGACTGAGGGCTGAGAATTGAGGATTGACGATTGAGGATTGGGATGAGGGCTGAGGGTTGAGGATTGAGGTTTGAGGACTGAGGACTGAGGATTGAGGATTGAGAATTGAGGGTTGAGGATTGAGGTTTAAAATTGAGGATTGGGTATTGAGGATTGAAGAATGAGGATTGAGGAATTAGGATTGAGGATTGAGGATTGAGGATTGAAGATTGAGGATTGGGTATTGAGGATTGAAGAATGAGGATTGAGGATTGAGGATTGAGGATTGAGGATTGAGGATTGAGGAATGAAGATTGAGTATTGAGGATTGAAGATTGAGGATTCAGGATTGAGGATTGAGGATTGAGGATTGAAGATTGAAGATTAAGGATTGAAGGTCGGGGATTGAGGATCTAGGATTGGAGATTGATTACTGAGGATTGACGATTGAGGATTGAGGATTGAGGATTGAGGATGGAGGATTAGGGCTGAGGGTTGAGGATTGAGGTTTGAGGACTGAGGACTGAGGATTGAGGATTGAGAATTGAAAATTGAAGATTGAGGATTGAAATTGAGGATTGGGTATTGATGATTGAGAATTAAGGACTAAAGATTGAGGATTAAGGATTGAAGATTGAGGATTGGGTATTGCGGATTGAACATTGAGGATTGAGGATTGAGGATTGAGGATTGAGGATTGAGGATTGAGGACTGAAGATTGAGGACTGAAGATTGAATATTGATGATCGAAGATTGAGGATTGAGGATTGAGTGTTGTGGATTGACGACGAGGACTGAGGGTTGAGTATTGATGTTTGAGGTCTGAGGATTGAGGATTGAGGATTGAGAATTGATGATTGAGTATTGAGGATGGAAGATTGAGGATTGGGTATTGAGGATTCAAGAATGATGATTGGGGATTGAGGATTGAGGATTGAGTATTGAAGATTGAGTATTGAGGATTGAAGATTGAGGATTAAGGATTGAGGATTGGGGAATGAGGATCTAGGATTGGAGAATGATTATTGGGGATTGAATATTGAGGATTGAGAATTGAGGATTGAGAATTGAGAATTGAGGATGAGGACTGAAGGTTGAGGATTGAGGTTTGAGGAACGAGGATTGAGGATGCAGGACTGAGTATTGACGATTGAGTATTGAAGATTGAGGATTTATGACTGAGGATTGAGGATTGAGGATTGAGGATTGAGGATTGAGGATTGAAGATTGAGGATTAAGGATTGAAGGTCGGGGATTGAGGATCTAGGATTGGAGATTGATTACTGAGGATTGACGATTGAGGATTGAGGATTGAGGATTGAGGATGGAGGATTAGGGCTGAGGGTTGAGGATTGAGGTTTGAGGACTGAGGACTGAGGATTGAGGATTGAGAATTGAAAATTGAAGATTGAGGATTGAAATTGAGGATTGGGTATTGATGATTGAGAATTAAGGACTAAAGATTGAGGATTAAGGATTGAAGATTGAGGATTGGGTATTGCGGATTGAACATTGAGGACTGAGGATTGAGGATTGAGGATTGAGGATTGAGGATTGAGGACTGAAGATTGAGGACTGAAGATTGAATATTGATGATCGAAGATTGAGGATTGAGGATTGAGTGTTGTGGATTGACGACGAGGACTGAGGGTTGAGTATTGATGTTTGAGGTCTGAGGATTGAGGATTGAGGATTGAGAATTGATGATTGAGTATTGAGGATGGAAGATTGAGGATTGGGTATTGAGGATTCAAGAATGATGATTGGGGATTGAGGATTGAGGATTGAGGATTGAAGATTGAGTATTGAGGATTGAAGATTGAGGATTAAGGATTGACGATTGGGGAATGAGGATCTAGGATTGGAGATTGATTATTGGGGATTGAATATTGAGGATTGAGAATTGAGGATTGAGAATTGAGAATTGAGGATGAGGACTGAAGGTTGAGGATTGAGGTTTGAGGAACGAGGATTGAGGATTCAGGACTGAGTATTGACGATTGAGTATTGAAGATTGAGGATTTATGACTGAGGATTGAGGATTGAGGATTGAGGATTGAGGATTGAGGATTGAAGATTGAGTATTGAGGATTGAATATTGAGGATTGAGGATTGAGGATTGAGGATTGAGAATGAGGGCTGAGGTTTGAGGATTGAGGTTTGAGTATAGAATCCTGTGAATTCAGGATATTCTATTGAGCATTGGGAATTGAGGATTGATGGTTGAGTATTGAGAATTGAGGTTTGAGGATTGAGGATTGAGTATTGAAGATTGAGGATTAATGATTGAGGATTGAATATTGAGGATTGAGGATTGAGGATTGAGGATTGAAGATTGAGTATTGAGGATTGAAGATTGAAGATTGAGGATCGAGGATTGAGGATTGAGTATTGAGGATTGACGCTTGAAGATTGAGGGTTGAGGATGTAGGATTGAAGAGAGAGGACTGTGTGTTGAGGATTGAGTGTTGAGAATTGATGCTTGAGGTTTGGGATTTGATTATTGAATATCGTGGATCGCGTATTCAACCATGAGAATTCAGGATGTTCTATTAAGTATTGAGAATTGATGATTGATGGTTGAGTATTGAGGATTGATGGTTAAGGGTTGAGTGTTGAATATTGAGGATTGAGGATTGAGCATTGAGGATTGATGATTGAGGATTGAAGATTGATTATTGATGATTGAAGATTGAGGATTGAGGATTGAGGGTTGAGGATTGAGGACGAGGACTGACGGTTGAGGATTGAGGTTTGAGGATTGAGGATTGAGGATTGAGGACTGAGGCTTGAGGATTGAGGATTGAGCATTGAGGATTGAAGATTTTGGACAGACGATTGAGGATTGAAGATTGAGGATTATGGATTGAGGATTGGGGATTGAGGATGTAGGATTGGAGATTGATTATTGAGGATTGATGATTGAGGATTGAGGATTGAGGATTGAGGATTGAGAATTCAGAATTGAGGATGAAGACTGAGGGTTGAGGATTGAGGGTTGAGGAACGAGGATTGAGGATTGAGGATTGAGGATCTAGGATTGGAGCTTGATTATTGAGTATTGAAGGTTGAGGATTGTGGACTGAGGATTGAGGATTTTGGATTGAACATTGAAGATTGAGTATTGATGCCTGAGGATTGAGGATTGAGGATTGAGGATTGAGGATTGAGGATTGAGGATTGATGATTGAGTATTGATGATTGAATATTGAGGATTGAGGGTTGAGGTTTGAGGATTGAGGACGAGGACCGACGGTAGAGGATTGAGGACGAGGACTGACGGTAGAGGATTGAGGTTTGTGGATTGAGGATTGAGGACTGAGGATTGAGGATGAGGGCTGAGGGTCGGGGATTGAGGTTTGACGACTGAGGACTGAGGATTGAGGATTGAGAATTGAGAATTGATGATTGAGGATTGAAGATTGAGGATTGGGTATTGAGGATTGAGGAATGAGGATTGAGGATCGAGGATTGAGGATTGAGGATTGAGGATCTAGGATTGGAGATTGATTATTGAGGATTGAAGATTGGGGATTGAGGATTGAGTATTGAGGATCTAGGATTGGAGATTGATTATTGAGGATGAAGATTGAGAATTGAGGATTGAGGGTTGAGAATTGAGAATTCAGGATGAGGACTGAGGGTTGAGGATTGAGGTTTGAGAAATGAGGATTGAGGATTGAGGACTGAGGATTGAGGATTGAGGATTGAAGATTGAGTATTGAAGATTGAGTATTGATCACTGAGGTTTGTGGATTGAGGATTGAGGATTGACGATTGAGGATTGAAAATTGAATATTGAGGATTGAAGATTCAGGATTGAGGATTGAGGATTGAGAATGGAGGATGAGGGCTGAGGGTTGAGGATTGAGGTTTCAGTATTGAATCCTGAGAATTCAGGATATTCTATTGAGTATTGAGAATTGAGGATTGATGGTTGAGTACTGAGGATTGAGGATTGAGGATTGAGTATTGAAGATTGAGGATTGATGATTGAGGATTGAGGATTGGGGATTGAGGATTGAGGAATGAGTATTGAAGATTGAGGACTGATGATTGAGGATTGAGGATTGAGGATTGAGGATTGGGGATTGAGGATTGAGCATTGATGTCTGAGGACTGAGGGCTGAGGATTGAGGATTGACTGTTGAGGATTGAGGATGAGGGCTGAGGGTTGAGGATTGAGGTTTGAGGACTGAGGACTGAGGATTGACGATTGAGAATTGAGGACTGAGGATTGAGGATTGAAGATTGAGGATTGGGTATTGAGGATTGAGGATTGAGGATTGGGGATTGAGGATTGAGCATTGAGGTTTAAGGACTGAGGGCTGAGGATTGAGGATTGACGATTGAGGATTGAGGATGAGGGCTGAGGGTTGAGGATTGAAGTTTGAGGACTGAGGACTGAGGATTGACGATTGAGAATGGAGGATTGAGGATTGAGGTTTGAAGATTGAGGATTGGGTATTGAGGACTGAAGAATGAGGATTGAGGATTGAGGATTGAGGATTGAGGATTGAGGATTGAAGATTGAGGATTGGGTATTGAGGATTGAAGAATGAGGATGGAGGATTGAGGATTGAGGAATGAGGATCTAGGATTGGAGATTGATTATTGAGGATTGAAGATTGGGGATTGAGGATTGAGTATTGAGGATCTAGGATTGGAGATTGATTATTGAGGATGAAGATTGAGAATTGAGGATTGAGGATTGAGAATTGAAAATTAAGGATGAGGACTGAGGGTTGAGGATTGAGGTTTGAGAAATGAGGATTGAGGATTGAGGACTGAGGATTGAGGATTGAGCATTGAGGTTTGAGGGCTGAGGGCTGAGGATTGAGGATTGACGATTGAGGATTGAGGATGAGGGCTGAGGGTTGAGGATTGAGGTTTGAGGACTGAGGACTGAGGATTGACGATTGAGAATGGAGGATTGAGGATTGAGGATTGAAGATTGAGGATTGGGTATTGAGGATTGACGATTGAGGATTGAGGATGAGGGCTGAGGGTTGAGGATTGAGGTTTGAGGACTGAGGACTGAGTATTGACAATTGAGAATGGAGGATTAAGGATTGAGTATTGAAGATTGAGGATTGATGATTGAGGATTGAGGATTGGGGATTGAGGATTGAGGAATGAGTATTGAAGATTGAGGATTGATGATTGAGGATTGAGGATTGAGGATTGGGGATTGAGGATTGAGCATTGAGGTTTGAGGACTGAGGGCTGAGGATTGAGGATTGACGATTGAGGATTGAGGATGAGGGCTGAGGGTTGAGGATTGAGGTTTGAGGACTGAGGACTGAGGATTGACGATTGAGAATTGAGGATTGAGGATTGAGGATTGAAGATTGAGGATTGGGTATTGAGGATTGAGGATTGAGGATTGGGGATTGAGGACTGAGGATTGAGGATTGAGGATTGAAGATTGAGGATTGGGTATTGAGGATTGAAGAATGAGGATTGAGGATTGAGTATTGAGGATTGAGGATTGAGGATTGATGATCGGGGATTGAAGATTGAGGATTGGGTGTTGAGGATTGAAGAATGAGTATTGAGGATTGAGGACTGAGGATTGAGGATTGAGGATTGAGGATCTAGGATTGGAGATTGATTATTGAGGATTGAAGATTGGGGATTGAGTATTGAGGATTGAGGATCTAGGATTGGAGACTGATTATTGAGGATGAAGATTGAGAATTGAGGACTGAGGATTGAGAATTGAGAATTGAGGATGAGGACTGAGGGTTGAGGATTGAGGTTTGAGAAATGAGGATTGAGGATTGAGGACTGAGGATTGAGGATTGAGGATTGAGGATTGAGTATTGAAGATTGAGTATTGATCACTGAGGATTGAGGATTGAGGATTGAGGATTGAGGATTGAAGATTGAGTATTGAGGATTGAATATTGAGGATTGAGGATTGAGGATTGAGGATTGAGAATGAGGGCTGAGGTTTGAGGATTGAGGTTTGAGTATAGAATCCTGTGAATTCAGGATATTCTATTGAGCATTGGGAATTGAGGATTGATGGTTGAGTATTGAGAATTGAGGTTTGAGGATTGAGGATTGAGTATTGAAGATTGAGGATTAATGATTGAGGATTGAATATTGAGGATTGAGGATTGACGATTGAGGATTGAAGATTGAGTATTGAGGATTGAAGATTGAAGATTGAGGATCGAGGATTGAGGATTGAGTATTGAGGATTGACGCTTGAAGATTGAGGGTTGAGGATGTAGGATTGAAGAGAGAGGACTGTGTGTTGAGGATTGAGTGTTGAGAATTGATGCTTGAGGTTTGGGATTTGATTATTGAATATCGTGGATCGCGTATTCAACCATGAGAATTCAGGATGTTCTGTTAAGTATTGAGAATTGATGATTGATGGTTGAGTATTGAGGATTGATGGTTAAGGGTTGAGTGTTGAATATTGAGGATTGAGGATTGAGGATTGAGGATTGATTATTGAGGATTGAAGATTGATTATTGATGATTGAAGATTGAGGATTGAGGATTGAGGGTTGAGGATTGAGGACGAGGACTGACGGTTGAGGATTGAGGTTTGAGGATTGAGGATTGAGGATTGAGGACTGAGGCTTGAGGATTGAGGATTGAGCATTGAGGATTGAAGATTTTGGACAGACGATTGAGGATTGAAGATTGAGGATTATGGATTGAGGATTGGGGATTGAGGATGTAGGATTGGAGATTGATTATTGAGGATTGATGATTGAGGATTGAGGATTGAGGATTGAGGATTGAGAATTCAGAATTGAGGATGAAGACTGAGGGTTGAGGATTGAGGGTTGAGGAACGAGGATTGAGGATTGAGGATTGAGGATCTAGGATTGGAGCTTGATTATTGAGTATTGAAGGTTGAGGATTGTGGACTGAGGATTGAGGATTTTGGATTGAACATTGAAGATTGAGTATTGATGCCTGAGGATTGAGGATTGAGGATTGGGTATTGCGGATTGAACATTGAGGATTGAGGACTGAGGATTGAGGATTGAGGATTGAGGACTGAAGATTGAGGACTGAAGATTGAATATTGATGATCGAAGATTGAGGATTGAGGATTGAGTGTTGTGGATTGACGACGAGGACTGAGGGTTGAGTATTGATGTTTGAGGTCTGAGAATTGAGGATTGAGGATTGAGAATTGAGGATTGAGAATTGGGGATCTAGGATTGGAGATTGATTATTGAGGGTTGAAGATTGCGGATTGAGGATTGAGGATTGAGGATTGAGGATCTAGGATTGGAGATAGATTATTGAGGATTGAATATTGAGGATTGATGATTGAGGATTGAGAATTGAGAATTGAGGATGGGAACTGAGGGTTGAGGATTGAGGTTTGAGAAATGAGGATTGAGGATTGAGGATTGAGGATTGAGGATTGAGGATTGAGTATTGAAGATTGAGTATTGATCACTGAGGATTGAGGATTGAGGATTGAGGATTGAGGATTGAAGATTGACGATTGAGGATTAAGGATTGAGGATTGAGGATTGAGGATTGAAGATTCAGTATTGAGGATTGAAGGTTGAGAATAGTGGATTGAGAATGGAGGATTGAGGATTGGGGACTGAGTGTTGAGGGTTGAGTGATGAGAATTGATGTTTGAGGATAGAGACTTGAAGACTGCAGATTGAGTATTGAGTATTGAAATCTGTGAATTGATGATATTCCATTGAGGATAGAGGATTGACAACTGATTGTTGAGGACTGAGGGCTGAAGATTGAGGATTCAGTATCGAGGATTCAGGATTGATGTTTGAGGACTGAGGATTGAGGATTGAGGATTGAAGATTGAAGATTGAGGATTGGGTATTGAGGATTGAAGAATGAGGATTGAGGATTGAACATTGAGGTTTGAGGATTGAGGATTGAGAATTGAGAATTGAGGATGAGGACTGACGGTTGAGGATTGAGCTTTGAGGAATGAGGATTGAGGGTTGAGGATTGAGGATTGAGGATTGAGGATTGAGGATTGAGTATTGAAGATTGAGTATTGATGCCTGAGGATTGAGGATTGAGGATTGAGGATTGAGGATTGAAGATTGAGGATTGAGGGTTGAGGGTTCAGGTTTGAGGATTGACGCTTGAGGATTGAGGATTGAAGATTGAGAATTGGGTATTGAGGATTGAACGTTGATGATTGTAGATTGAGGATTGAAGGTTGAATATTGATGAATGAAGATTGGGGATTGATGATTGAGGGTTGTGTATTGAGGACGAGGACTGAGGGTTGAGTATTGATACTTGAGATCTGAGGATTGAGGATTGAGGATTGCGAATTGAGGATTGAGGATTGAAGATTGAGGATTGAGTATTGAGGATTGAAGAATGAGTATTGAGGATTGAGGATTGAGGATTGAGGATTGAGAATTGAGGATTGAAGATTGAGAATTGGGTATTGAGGATTGAACGTTGATGATTGTAGATTGAGGATTGAAGGTTGAATATTGATGAATGAAGATTGGGGATTGATGATTGAGGGTTGTGTATTGAGGACGAGGACTGAGGGTTGAGTATTGATACTTGAGGTCTGAGGATTGAGGATTGAGGATTGCGAATTGAGTATTGAGGATTGAGGATTGAGGATTGAGGATTGAGAATTGAGAATTGAGGATGAAGACTGAGGGTTGAGGATTGAGGTTTGAGGAACGAGGATTGAGGATTGAGGATTGAGGACTGAGGATTGACGATTGAGTATTGACGATTGAGGATTGATGACTGAGTATTGACGACTGAGAATTGAGGATTGAGGATTGATGATTGAAGATTGAGTATTGAGGATTGAATATTGAGGATTGAGGATTGAGGATTGAAGATTGAGAATCGAGGATTAAGGATTGAAGATTGACTATTGAGTATTGAAGGTTGAGGATTGTGGATTGAGGATTGAGGATTGAGGATTGAGGGTTGAGGATTGAAGATTGAGTATTGATGATTGAATATTGAGGATTGAGGATTGAGGTTTGAGGATTGAGGACGAGGGCTGACGGTAGAGGACTTAGGTTTGAGGATTGAGGATTGAGGACTGAGGATTGAGGATGGGGGCTGAGGGTCGGGGATTGAGGTTTGACGACTGAGGACTGAGGATTGAGGATTGAGAATTGAGGATTGATGATTGAGGATTGAAGATTGAGAATTGGGTATTGAGGATTGAAGAATGAGGATTGAGGATTGAGGATTGAGGATTGAGGATTGAGGATTGAGGATCTAGGATTGGAGATTGATTATTGAGTATCGAAGGTTGAGGATTGTGGACTGAGGATTGAGGATTTTGGATTGAACATTGAAGATTGAGTATTGATGCCTGAGGATTGAGGATTGAGGATTGAGGATTGAGGATTGAGGATTGAGGATTGAGGATTGAGGATTGATGATTGAGTATTGATGATTGAATATTGAGGATTGAGGATTGAGGTTTGAGGATTGAGGATTGAGGACTGAGGATTGGGGATGAGGGCTGAGGGTCGGGGATTGAGGTTTGACGACTGAGGACTGAGGATTGAGGATTGAGAATTGAGGATTGATGATTGAGGATTGAAGATTGAGGATTGGGTATTGAGGATTGAGGAATGAGGATTGAGGATTGAAGATTGTGGATTGAGGATTGAGGATCTAGGATTGGAGATTGATTATTGAGGATTGAAGATTGGGGATTGAGGATTGAGGATTGAGGATTGAGGATTGAGGATTGAGGATTGAGGATTGATGATTGAGTATTGATGATTGAATATTGAGGATTGAGGATTGAGGATTGGGTATTGAGAATTGAATAATGAGGATTGAGGATTGAGGATTGAGGATTGAGGATTGAAGATTGAGTATTGAGGATTGAGGATTGAGGATTGAGGATTGAGGATTGATGATTGAGGATTGAAGATTGAGTATTGAGGATTGAAGATTGAGGATTGAGTATTGAAAATTGAGGATTGATGATTGAGGATTGAGGATTGGGGATTGAGGATTGAGGAATGAGTATTGAAGATTGAGAATTGATGATTGAGGATTGAGTATTGAGGATTGAAGAATGAGTATTGAGGATTGAGGATTGAGGATTGAGGATTGAGAATTGAGAATTGAGGATGAAGACTGAGGGTTGAGGATTGAGGTTTGAGGAACGAGGATTGAGGATTGAGGATTGAGGACTGAGGATTGACGATTGAGTATTGACGATTGAGGATTGATGACTGAGTATTGACGACTGAGAATTGAGGATTGAGGATTGATGATTGAAGATTGAGTATTGAGGATTGAATATTGAGGATTGAGGATTGAGGATTGAAGATTGAGAATCGAGGATTAAGGATTGAAGATTGACTATTGAGTATTGAAGGTTGAGGATTGTGGATTGAGGATTGAGGATTGAGGATTGAGGGTTGAGGATTGAAGATTGAGTATTGATGATTGAATATTGAGGATTGAGGATTGAGGTTTGAGGATTGAGGACGAGGGCTGACGGTAGAGGATTTAGGTTTGAGGATTGAGGATTGAGGACTGAGGATTGAGGATGGGGGCTGAGGGTCGGGGATTGAGGTTTGACGACTGAGGACTGAGGATTGAGGATTGAGAATTGAGGATTGACGATTGAGGATTGAGGATGAGGGCTGAGGGTTGAGGATTGAGGTTTGAGGACTGAGGACTGAGGATCGACGACTGAGAGTTGAGGATTGAGGATTGAGGATTGAAAATTGAGGGTTGGGTATTGAGGATTGAAGAATGAGGATTGAGGGTTGAGGATTGAGGATTGAGGATTGAAGATTGAGGATTGGGTATTGAGAATTGAAGAATGAGGATTGAGGATTGAGGATTGAGGATTGAGGATTGAAGATTGAGTATTGAGGATTGAGGATTGAGGATTGAGGATTGAGGATTGATGATTGAGGATTGAAGATTGGGTATTGAGGATTGAAGATTGAGGATTGAGTATTGAGGATTGAGGATTGAGGATTGAAGATTGAGGATTGGGTATTGAGGATTGAAGAATGAGGATTGAGGATTGAGGATTGAGGATTGAGGATTGAGAATTGAGGATTGAGGATTGAGGATTGAACATTGAGGATTGGGTATTGAGGATTGAAGAATGAGGATTGAGGATTGACGTTTGAGGATTGAGAATTGCAGATTGAGTATTGAGGTGTGAAGATTGAGGATTGAGGATTGAGGATTGAGGATTGAGGATTGAAGATTGAGTATTGAGGATTGAAGATTGAGGATTGAGGATTGAGTACTGAGGAGTGAGGATTGAGGATTGAGTATTGAAGATTCACTATTGATCACTGAGGTTTGAGGATTGAGGATTGAGGATTGAGGATTGAGTATTGATGATTGAATATTGAGGATTGAGGATTGAGGTTTGAGGATTGAGGACGAGGCCTGACGGTAGAGGATTTAGGTTTGAGGATTGAGGAATGAGGACTGAGGATTGAGGATGGGGGCTGAGGGTCAGGGATTGAGGTTTGACGTCTGAGGACTGAGGATTGAGGATTGAGAATTGAGGATTGATGATTGAGGATTGAAGATTGAGGATTGGGTATTGAGGATTGAAGAATGAGGATTGAGGATTGAGGATTGAGGATTGAGGATTGAGGATTGAGGATCTAGGATTGGAGATTGATTATTGAGTATTGAAGGTTGAGGATTGTGGACTGAGGATTGAGGATTTTGGATTGAACATTGAAGATTGAGTATTGATGCCTGAGGACTGAGGATTGAGGATTGATGATTGAGGATTGAGGATTGAGGATTGAGGATTGATGATTGAGTATTGATGATTGAATATTGAGGATTGTGGATTGAGGTTTGAGGATTGAGGACGAGGACTGACGGTAGAGGATTGAGGTTTGAGGATTGAGGATTGAGGACTGAGGATTGAGGATGAGGGTTGAGGGTCGGGGATTGAGGTTTGACGACTGAGGACTGAGGATTGAGGATTGAGAGTTGAGGATTGATGATTGAGGATTGAAGATTGAGGATTGGGTATTGAGGATTGAGGAATGAGGATTGAGGATTGAGGATTGAGGATTGAGGATTGAGGATCTAGGATTGGAGATTGATTATTGAGGATTGAAGATTCGGGATTGAGGATTGAGTATTGAGGATCTAGGATTGGAGATTGATTATTGAGGATGAAGATTGAGAATTGAGGATTGAGGATTGAGACTTGAGAATTCAGGATGAGGACTGAGGGTTGAGGATTGAGGTTTGAGAAATGAGGATTGAGGATTGAGGACTGAGGATTGAGGATTGAGGATTGAATATTGAGTATTGAAGATTGAGTATTGATCACTGAGGTTTGAGGATTGAGGATTGAGGATTGAGGATTGAGGATTGAAGATTGAATATTGAGGATTGAAGATTCAGGATTGAGGATTGAGGATTGAGGATGGAGGATGAGGGCTGAGGGTTGAGGATTGAGGTTTCAGTATTGAATCCTGAGAATTCAGGATATTCTATTGAGTATTGAGAATTGAGGATTGATGGTTGAGTACTGAGGATTGGGGATTGTGGATTGAGTATTGAAGATTGAGGATTGATGATTGAGGATTGAGGATTGGGGATTGAGGATTGAGGAATGAGTATTGAAGATTGAGGATTGATGATTGAGGATTGTGGATTGAGGATTGAGGATTGGGGATTGAGAATTGAGCATTGAGGTTTGAGGACTGAGGGCTGAGGATTGAGGATTGACGATTGAGGATTGAGGATGAGGGCTGATTGTTGAGGATTGAGGTTTGATGACTGAGGACTGAGGATCGCCGATTGAGAATTGAGGATTGAGTATTGAGGATTGAGGATTCAGGATTCAGTATTGAAGATTGAGGATTGATGATTGAGGATTGAGGATTGGGGATTGAGGATTGAGGAATGAGTATTGAAGATTGAGGATTGATGATCGAGGATTGAGGATTGAGGATTGGGGATTGAGGATTGAGCATTGAGGTTTGAGGACTGAGGGCTGAGGATTGAGGATTGACGATTGAGGATTGAGGATGAGGGCTGAGGGTTGAGGATTGAGGTTTGAGGACTGAGGACTGAGGATCGACGATTGAGAGTTGAGGATTGAGGATTGAGGATTGCAGGTTGAGTATTGAGGTGTGAAGATTGAGGATTGAGGATTGAGGATGGAGGATTGAGGATTGGGGACTGAGTGTTGAGGGTTGAGTGATGAGAATTGATGTTTGAGGATAGAGACTAGAAGACTGCAGATTGAGTATTGAGTATTGAAATCTGTGAATTGATGATATTCCATTGAGGATTGAGGATTGACAACTGATTGTTGAGGACTGAGTGCTGAAGGTTGAGGATTCAGTATCGAGGATTCAGGATTGATGTTTGAGGACTGAGGATTGAGGATTGAGGATTGAGGATTGAGGATTGAGGATCTAGGATTGGAGATTGATTATTGAGTATCGAAGGTTGAGGATTGTGGACTGAGGATTGAGGATTTTGGATTGAACATTGAAGATTGAGTATTGATGCCTGAGGATTGAGGATTGAGGATTGAGGATTGAGGATTGAGGATTGAGGATTAAAGATTGAGTATTGAGTATTGAAGATTGACGATTGAGGATTAAGGATTGAGGATTGAGGATTGAGGATTGAGGATTGAAGATTCAGTATTGAGGATTGAAGGTTGAGGATTGTGGATTGAGGATGGAGGATTGAGGATTGGGGACTGAGTGTTGAGGGTTGAGTGATGAGAATTGATGTTTGAGGATAGAGACTTGACGACTGCAGATTGAGTATTGAGTATTGAAATCTGTGAATTGATGATATTCCATTGAGGATTGAGGATTGACAACTGATTGTTGAGGACTGAGAGCTGAAGATTGAGGATTCAGTATCGAGGATTCAGGATTGATGTTTGAGGACTGAGGATTGAGGATTGAGGATTGAAGATTGAAGATTGAGGATTGGGTATTGAGGATTGAAGAATGAGGATTGAGGATTGAACATTGAGGTTTGAGGATTGAGGATTGAGAATTGAGAATTGAGGATGAGGACTGACGGTTGAGGATTGAGGTTTGAGGAATGAGTATTGAGGGTTGAGGATTGAGGATTGAGGATTGAGGATTGAGTATTGAAGATTGAGTATTGATGCCTGAGGATTGAGGATTGAGGATTGAGGATTGAGGATTGAGGATTGAAGATTGAGGATTGAGGGTTGAGGGTTCAGGATTGAGGATTGACGCTTGAGGATTGAGGATTGAAGATTGAGAGTTGGGTATTGAGGATTGAACGTTGATGATTGTAGATTGAGGATTGAAGGTTGAATATTGATGAATGAAGATTGGGGATTGATGATTGAGGGTTGTGTATTGAGGACGAGGACTGAGGGTTGAGTATTGATACTTGAGATCTGAGGATTGAGGATTGAGGATTGCGAATTGAGGATTGAGGATTGAAGATTGAGGATTGAGTATTGAGGATTGAAGAATGAGTATTGAGGATTGAGGATTGAGGATTGAGGATTGAGAATTGAGGATTGAAGATTGAGAATTGGGTATTGAGGATTGAACGTTGATGATTGTAGATTGAGGATTGAAGGTTGAATATTGATGAATGAAGATTGGGGATTGATGATTGAGGGTTGTGTATTGAGGACGAGGACTGAGGGTTGAGTATTGATACTTGAGGTTTGAGGACTGAGGACTGAGGATTGAGGATTGAGAATTGAGGATTGAGGATTGAGTGTTAAAATTGAGGATTGGGTATTGAGGATCGAAGAATGAGGATTGAGGGATTAGGATTGAGGATTGAGGATTGAGGATTGAAGATTGAGGATTGGGTATTGAGAATTGAAGAATGCGGATTGAGGATTGAGGATTGAGGATTGAGGATTGAGGATTGAGGATTGAAGATTGACGATTGAGGATTAAGGATTGAGGATTGAGGATTGAGGATTGAAGATTCAGTATTGAGGATTGAAGGTTGAGGATAGTGGATTGAGGATGGAGGATTGAGGATTGGGGACTGAGTGTTGAGGGTTGAGTGATGAGAATTGATGTTTGAGGATAGAGACTTGAAGACTGAAGATTGAGTATTGAGTATTGAAATCTGTGAATTGATGATATTCCATTGAGGATTGAGGATTGACAACTGATTGTTGAGGACTGAGGGCTGAAGGTTGAGGATTCAGTATCGAGGATTCAGGATTGATGTTTGAGGACTGAGGATTGAGGATTGAGGATTGAAGATTGAAGATTGAGGATTGGGTATTGAGGATTGAAGAATGAGGATTGAGGATTGAAGATTGAGGATTGAGGATTGAGGATTGAGAGTTGAGAATTGAGGATGAGGACTGAGGGTTGAGGATTGAGGTTTGAGGAATGAGGATTGAGGGTTGAGGATTGAGGATTGACGAATGAGGATTGAGGATTGAGTATTGAAGATTGAGAATTGATGCCTGAGGATTGAGGATTGAGGATTGAGGATTGAGGATTGAAGATTGAGGATTGAGGTTTGAGGACTGAGGACGAGGGCTGACGGTAGAGGATTTAGGTTTGAGGATTGAGGATTGAGGACTGAGGATTGAGGATGGTGGCTGAGGGTCGGGGATTGAGGTTTGACGACTGAGGACTGAGGATTGAGGATTGAGAATTGAGGATTGATGATTGAGGATTGAAGATTGAGGATTGGGTATTGAGGATTGAAGAATGAGGATTGAGGATTGAGGATTGAGGATTGAGGATTGAGGATTGAGGATCTAGGATTGGAGATTGGTTATTGAGTATTGAAGGTTGAAGATTGTGGACTGAGGATTGAGGATTTTCGATTGAACATTGAAGATTGAGTATTGATGCCTGAGGATTGAGGATTGAGGATTGAGGATTGAGGATTGAGGATTGAGGATTGAGGATTGAAGATTGAGGATTGGGTATTGCGGATTGAACATTGAGGATTGAGGACTGAGGATTGAGGATTGAGGATTGAGGACTGAAGATTGAGGACTGAAGATTGAATATTGATGATCGAAGATTGAGGATTGAGGATTGAGTGTTGTGGATTGACGACGAGGACTGAGGGTTGAGTATTGATGTTTGAGGTCTGAGAATTGAGGATTGAGGATTGAGAATTGAGGATTGAGAATTGGGGATCTAGGATTGGAGATTGATTATTGAGGGTTGAAGATTGCGGATTGAGGATTGAGGATTGAGGATTGAGGATCTAGGATTGGAGATAGATTATTGAGGATTGAATATTGAGGATTGATGATTGAGGATTGAGAATTGAGAATTGAGGATGGGAACTGAGGGTTGAGGATTGAGGTTTGAGAAATGAGGATTGAGGATTGAGGATTGAGGATTGAGGATTGAGGATTGAGTATTGAAGATTGAGTATTGATCACTGAGGATTGAGGATTGAGGATTGAGGATTGAGGATTGAAGATTGACGATTGAGGATTAAGGATTGAGGATTGAGGATTGAGGATTGAAGATTCAGTATTGAGGATTGAAGGTTGAGAATAGTGGATTGAGAATGGAGGATTGAGGATTGGGGACTGAGTGTTGAGGGTTGAGTGATGAGAATTGATGTTTGAGGATAGAGACTTGAAGACTGCAGATTGAGTATTGAGTATTGAAATCTGTGAATTGATGATATTCCATTGAGGATAGAGGATTGACAACTGATTGTTGAGGACTGAGGGCTGAAGATTGAGGATTCAGTATCGAGGATTCAGGATTGATGTTTGAGGACTGAGGATTGAGGATTGAGGATTGAAGATTGAAGATTGAGGATTGGGTATTGAGGATTGAAGAATGAGGATTGAGGATTGAACATTGAGGTTTGAGGATTGAGGATTGAGAATTGAGAATTGAGGATGAGGACTGACGGTTGAGGATTGAGCTTTGAGGAATGAGGATTGAGGGTTGAGGATTGAGGATTGAGGATTGAGGATTGAGGATTGAGTATTGAAGATTGAGTATTGATGCCTGAGGATTGAGGATTGAGGATTGAGGATTGAGGATTGAAGATTGAGGATTGAGGGTTGAGGGTTCAGGTTTGAGGATTGACGCTTGAGGATTGAGGATTGAAGATTGAGAATTGGGTATTGAGGATTGAACGTTGATGATTGTAGATTGAGGATTGAAGGTTGAATATTGATGAATGAAGATTGGGGATTGATGATTGAGGGTTGTGTATTGAGGACGAGGACTGAGGGTTGAGTATTGATACTTGAGATCTGAGGATTGAGGATTGAGGATTGCGAATTGAGGATTGAGGATTGAAGATTGAGGATTGAGTATTGAGGATTGAAGAATGAGTATTGAGGATTGAGGATTGAGGATTGAGGATTGAGAATTGAGGATTGAAGATTGAGAATTGGGTATTGAGGATTGAACGTTGATGATTGTAGATTGAGGATTGAAGGTTGAATATTGATGAATGAAGATTGGGGATTGATGATTGAGGGTTGTGTATTGAGGACGAGGACTGAGGGTTGAGTATTGATACTTGAGGTCTGAGGATTGAAGATTGAGGATTGCGAATTGAGGATTGAGGATTGAAGATTGAGGATTGAGTATTGAGGATTGAAGAATGAGTATTGAGGATTGAGGATTGAGGATTGAGGATTGAGAATTGAGAATTGAGGATGAAGACTGAGGGTTGAGGATTGAGGTTTGAGGAACGAGGATTGAGGATTGAGGATTGAGGACTGAGGATTGACGATTGAGTATTGACGATTGAGGATTGATGACTGAGTATTGACGACTGAGAATTGAGGATTGAGGATTGATGATTGAAGATTGAGTATTGAGGATTGAATATTGAGGATTGAGGATTGAGGATTGAAGATTGAGAGTCGAGGATTAAGGATTGAAGATTGACTATTGAGTATTGAAGGTTGAGGATTGTGGATTGAGGATTGAGGATTGAGGATTGAGGGTTGAGGATTGAAGATTGAGTATTGATGATTGAATATTGAGGATTGAGGATTGAGGTTTGAGGATTGAGGACGAGGGCTGACGGTAGAGGATTTAGGTTTGAGGATTGAGGATTGAGGACTGAGGATTGAGGATGGGGGCTGAGGGTCGGGGATTGAGGTTTGACGACTGAGGACTGAGGATTGAGGATTGAGAATTGAGGATTGATGATTGAGGATTGAAGATTGAGGATTGGGTATTGAGGATTGAAGAATGAGGATTGAGGATTGAGGATTGAGGATTGAGGATTGAGGATTGAGGATCTAGGATTGGAGATTGATTATTGAGTATCCAAGGTTGAGGATTGTGGACTGAGGATTGAGGATTTTGGATTGAACATTGAAGATTGAGTATTGATGCCTGAGGATTGAGGATTGAGGATTGAGGATTGAGGATTGAGGATTGAGGATTGAAGATTGAGTATTGAGTATTGAAGATTGACGATTGAGGATTAAGGATTGAGGATTGAGGATTGAGGATTGAAGATTCAGTATTGAGGATTGAAGGTTGAGGATTGTGGATTGAGGATGGAGGATTGAGGATTGGGGACTGAGTGTTGAGGGTTGAGTGATGAGAATTGATGTTTGAGGATAGAGACTTGACGACTGCAGATTGAGTATTGAGTATTGAAATCTGTGAATTGATGATATTCCATTGAGGATTGAGGATTGACAACTGATTGTTGAGGACTGAGGGCTGAAGATTGAGGATTCAGTATCGAGGATTCAGGATTGATGTTTGAGGACTGAGGATTGAGGATTGAGGATTGAAGATTGAAGATTGAGGATTGGGTATTGAGGATTGAAGAATGAGGATTGAGGATTGAACATTGAGGTTTGAGGATTGAGGATTGAGAATTGAGAATTGCGGATGAGGACTGACGGCTGAGGATTGAGGTTTGAGGAATGAGTATTGAGGGTTGAGGATTGAGGATTGAGGATTGAGGATTGAGGATTGAGTATTGAAGATTGAGTATTGATGCCTGAGGATTGAGGATTGAGGATTGAGGATTGAGGATTGAGGATTGAAGATTGAGGATTGAGGGTTGAGGGTTCAGGTTTGAGGATTGACGCTTGAGGATTGAGGATTGAAGATTGAGAATTGGGTATTGAGGATTGAACGTTGATGATAGTAGATTGAGGATTGAAGGTTGAATATTGATGAATGAAGATTGGGGATTGATGATTGAGGGTTGTGTATTGAGGACGAGGACTGAGGGTTGAGTATTGATACTTGAGATCTGAGGATTGAGGATTGAGGATTGCGAATTGAGGATTGAGGATTGAAGATTGAGGATTGAGTATTGAGGATTGAAGAATGAGTATTGAGGATTGAGGATTGAGGATTGAGGATTGAGAATTGAGGATTGAAGATTGAGAATTGGGTATTGAGGATTGAACGTTGATGATTGTAGATTGAGGATTGAAGGTTGAATATTGATGAATGAAGATTGGGGATTGATGATTGAGGGTTGCGTATTGAGGACGAGGACTGAGGGTTGAGTATTGATACTTGAGGTCTGAGGATTGAGGATTGAGGATTGCGAATTGAGTATTGAGGATTGAGGATTGAGGATTGAGGATTGAGAATTGAGAATTGAGGATGAAGACTGAGGGTTGAGGATTGAGGTTTGAGGAACGAGGATTGAGGATTGAGGATTGAGGACTGAGGATTGACGATTGAGTATTGACGATTGAGGATTGATGACTGAGTATTGACGACTGAGAATTGAGGATTGAGGATTGATGATTGAAGATTGAGTATTGAGGATTGAATATTGAGGATTGAGGATTGAGGATTGAAGATTGAGAATCGAGGATTAAGGATTGAAGATTGACTATTGAGTATTGAAGGTTGAGGATTGTGGATTGAGGATTGAGGATTGAGGATTGAGGGTTGAGGATTGAAGATTGAGTATTGATGATTGAATATTGAGGATTGAGGATTGAGGTTTGAGGATTGAGGACGAGGGCTGACGGTAGAGGACTTAGGTTTGAGGATTGAGGATTGAGGACTGAGGATTGAGGATGGGGGCTGAGGGTCGGGGATTGAGGTTTGACGACTGAGGACTGAGGATTGAGGATTGAGAATTGAGGATTGATGATTGAGGATTGAAGATTGAGAATTGGGTATTGAGGATTGAAGAATGAGGATTGAGGATTGAGGATTGAGGATTGAGGATTGAGGATTGAGGATCTAGGATTGGAGATTGATTATTGAGTATCGAAGGTTGAGGATTGTGGACTGAGGATTGAGGATTTTGGATTGAACATTGAAGATTGAGTATTGATGCCTGAGGATTGAGGATTGAGGATTGAGGATTGAGGATTGAGGATTGAGGATTGAGGATTGAGGATTGATGATTGAGTATTGATGATTGAATATTGAGGATTGAGGATTGAGGTTTGAGGATTGAGGATTGAGGACTGAGGATTGGGGATGAGGGCTGAGGGTCGGGGATTGAGGTTTGACGACTGAGGACTGAGGATTGAGGATTGAGAATTGAGGATTGATGATTGAGGATTGAAGATTGAGGATTGGGTATTGAGGATTGAGGAATGAGGATTGAGGATTGAAGATTGTGGATTGAGGATTGAGGATCTAGGATTGGAGATTGATTATTGAGGATTGAAGATTGGGGATTGAGGATTGAGGATTGAGGATTGAGGATTGAGGATTGAGGATTGAGGATTGATGATTGAGTATTGATGATTGAATATTGAGGATTGAGGATTGAGGATTGGGTATTGAGAATTGAATAATGAGGATTGAGGATTGAGGATTGAGGATTGAGGATTGAAGATTGAGTATTGAGGATTGAGGATTGAGGATTGAGGATTGAGGATTGATGATTGAGGATTGAAGATTGAGTATTGAGGATTGAAGATTGAGGATTGAGTATTGAAAATTGAGGATTGATGATTGAGGATTGAGGATTGGGGATTGAGGATTGAGGAATGAGTATTGAAGATTGAGAATTGATGATTGAGGATTGAGTATTGAGGATTGAAGAATGAGTATTGAGGATTGAGGATTGAGGATTGAGGATTGAGAATTGAGAATTGAGGATGAAGACTGAGGGTTGAGGATTGAGGTTTGAGGAACGAGGATTGAGGATTGAGGATTGAGGACTGAGGATTGACGATTGAGTATTGACGATTGAGGATTGATGACTGAGTATTGACGACTGAGAATTGAGGATTGAGGATTGATGATTGAAGATTGAGTATTGAGGATTGAATATTGAGGATTGAGGATTGAGGATTGAAGATTGAGAATCGAGGATTAAGGATTGAAGATTGACTATTGAGTATTGAAGGTTGAGGATTGTGGATTGAGGATTGAGGATTGAGGATTGAGGGTTGAGGATTGAAGATTGAGTATTGATGATTGAATATTGAGGATTGAGGATTGAGGTTTGAGGATTGAGGACGAGGGCTGACGGTAGAGGATTTAGGTTTGAGGATTGAGGATTGAGGACTGAGGATTGAGGATGGGGGCTGAGGGTCGGGGATTGAGGTTTGACGACTGAGGACTGAGGATTGAGGATTGAGAATTGAGGATTGACGATTGAGGATTGAGGATGAGGGCTGAGGGTTGAGGATTGAGGTTTGAGGACTGAGGACTGAGGATCGACGACTGAGAGTTGAGGATTGAGGATTGAGGATTGAAAATTGAGGGTTGGGTATTGAGGATTGAAGAATGAGGATTGAGGGTTGAGGATTGAGGATTGAGGATTGAAGATTGAGGATTGGGTATTGAGAATTGAAGAATGAGGATTGAGGATTGAGGATTGAGGATTGAGGATTGAAGATTGAGTATTGAGGATTGAGGATTGAGGATTGAGGATTGAGGATTGATGATTGAGGATTGAAGATTGGGTATTGAGGATTGAAGATTGAGGATTGAGTATTGAGGATTGAGGATTGAGGATTGAAGATTGAGGATTGGGTATTGAGGATTGAAGAATGAGGATTGAGGATTGAGGATTGAGGATTGAGGATTGAGAATTGAGGATTGAGGATTGAGGATTGAACATTGAGGATTGGGTATTGAGGATTGAAGAATGAGGATTGAGGATTGACGTTTGAGGATTGAGAATTGCAGATTGAGTATTGAGGTGTGAAGATTGAGGATTGAGGATTGAGGATTGAGGATTGAGGATTGAAGATTGAGTATTGAGGATTGAAGATTGAGGATTGAGGATTGAGTACTGAGGAGTGAGGATTGAGGATTGAGTATTGAAGATTCACTATTGATCACTGAGGTTTGAGGATTGAGGATTGAGGATTGAGGATTGAGTATTGATGATTGAATATTGAGGATTGAGGATTGAGGTTTGAGGATTGAGGACGAGGCCTGACGGTAGAGGATTTAGGTTTGAGGATTGAGGAATGAGGACTGAGGATTGAGGATGGGGGCTGAGGGTCGGGGATTGAGGTTTGACGTCTGAGGACTGAGGATTGAGGATTGAGAATTGAGGATTGATGATTGAGGATTGAAGATTGAGGATTGGGTATTGAGGATTGAAGAATGAGGATTGAGGATTGAGGATTGAGGATTGAGGATTGAGGATTGAGGATCTAGGATTGGAGATTGATTATTGAGTATTGAAGGTTGAGGATTGTGGACTGAGGATTGAGGATTTTGGATTGAACATTGAAGATTGAGTATTGATGCCTGAGGACTGAGGATTGAGGATTGATGATTGAGGATTGAGGATTGAGGATTGAGGATTGATGATTGAGTATTGATGATTGAATATTGAGGATTGTGGATTGAGGTTTGAGGATTGAGGACGAGGACTGACGGTAGAGGATTGAGGTTTGAGGATTGAGGATTGAGGACTGAGGATTGAGGATGAGGGTTGAGGGTCGGGGATTGAGGTTTGACGACTGAGGACTGAGGATTGAGGATTGAGAGTTGAGGATTGATGATTGAGGATTGAAGATTGAGGATTGGGTATTGAGGATTGAGGAATGAGGATTGAGGATTGAGGATTGAGGATTGAGGATTGAGGATCTAGGATTGGAGATTGATTATTGAGGATTGAAGATTCGGGATTGAGGATTGAGTATTGAGGATCTAGGATTGGAGATTGATTATTGAGGATGAAGATTGAGAATTGAGGATTGAGGATTGAGACTTGAGAATTCAGGATGAGGACTGAGGGTTGAGGATTGAGGTTTGAGAAATGAGGATTGAGGATTGAGGACTGAGGATTGAGGATTGAGGATTGAATATTGAGTATTGAAGATTGAGTATTGATCACTGAGGTTTGAGGATTGAGGATTGAGGATTGAGGATTGAGGATTGAAGATTGAATATTGAGGATTGAAGATTCAGGATTGAGGATTGAGGATTGAGGATGGAGGATGAGGGCTGAGGGTTGAGGATTGAGGTTTCAGTATTGAATCCTGAGAATTCAGGATATTCTATTGAGTATTGAGAATTGAGGATTGATGGTTGAGTACTGAGGATTGGGGATTGTGGATTGAGTATTGAAGATTGAGGATTGATGATTGAGGATTGAGGATTGGGGATTGAGGATTGAGGAATGAGTATTGAAGATTGAGGATTGATGATTGAGGATTGTGGATTGAGGATTGAGGATTGGGGATTGAGGATTGAGCATTGAGGTTTGAGGACAGAGGGCTGAGGATTGAGGATTGACGATTGAGGATTGAGGATGAGGGCTGATTGTTGAGGATTGAGGTTTGATGACTGAGGACTGAGGATCGCCGATTGAGAATTGAGGATTGAGTATTGAGGATTGAGGATTCAGGATTCAGTATTGAAGATTGAGGATTGATGATTGAGGATTGAGGATTGGGGATTGAGGATTGAGGAATGAGTATTGAAGATTGAGGATTGATGATCGAGGATTGAGGATTGAGGATTGGGGATTGAGGATTGAGCATTGAGGTTTGAGGACTGAGGGCTGAGGATTGAGGATTGACGATTGAGGATTGAGGATGAGGGCTGAGGGTTGAGGATTGAGGTTTGAGGACTGAGGACTGAGGATCGACGATTGAGAGTTGAGGATTGAGGATTGAGGATTGCAGGTTGAGTATTGAGGTGTGAAGATTGAGGATTGAGGATTGAGGATGGAGGATTGAGGATTGGGGACTGAGTGTTGAGGGTTGAGTGATGAGAATTGATGTTTGAGGATAGAGACTAGAAGACTGCAGATTGAGTATTGAGTATTGAAATCTGTGAATTGATGATATTCCATTGAGGATTGAGGATTGACAACTGATTGTTGAGGACTGAGTGCTGAAGGTTGAGGATTCAGTATCGAGGATTCAGGATTGATGTTTGAGGACTGAGGATTGAGGATTGAGGATTGAGGATTGAGGATTGAGGATCTAGGATTGGAGATTGATTATTGAGTATCGAAGGTTGAGGATTGTGGACTGAGGATTGAGGATTTTGGATTGAACATTGAAGATTGAGTATTGATGCCTGAGGATTGAGGATTGAGGATTGAGGATTGAGGATTGAGGATTGAGGATTGAAGATTGAGTATTGAGTATTGAAGATTGACGATTGAGGATTAAGGATTGAGGATTGAGGATTGAGGATTGAGGATTGAAGATTCAGTATTGAGGATTGAAGGTTGAGGATTGTGGATTGAGGATGGAGGATTGAGGATTGGGGACTGAGTGTTGAGGGTTGAGTGATGAGAATTGATGTTTGAGGATAGAGACTTGACGACTGCAGATTGAGTATTGAGTATTGAAATCTGTGAATTGATGATATTCCATTGAGGATTGAGGATTGACAACTGATTGTTGAGGACTGAGGGCTGAAGATTGAGGATTCAGTATCGAGGATTCAGGATTGATGTTTGAGGACTGAGGATTGAGGATTGAGGATTGAAGATTGAAGATTGAGGATTGGGTATTGAGGATTGAAGAATGAGGATTGAGGATTGAACATTGAGGTTTGAGGATTGAGGATTGAGAATTGAGAATTGAGGATGAGGACTGACGGTTGAGGATTGAGGTTTGAGGAATGAGTATTGAGGGTTGAGGATTGAGGATTGAGGATTGAGGATTGAGTATTGAAGATTGAGTATTGATGCCTGAGGATTGAGGATTGAGGATTGAGGATTGAGGATTGAGGATTGAAGATTGAGGATTGAGGGTTGAGGGTTCAGGATTGAGGATTGACGCTGTGAGGATTGAGGATTGAAGATTGAGAATTGGGTATTGAGGATTGAACGTGATGATTGTAGATTGAGGATTGAAGGTTGAATATTGATGAACGAAGATTGGGGATTGATGATTGAGGGTTGTGTATTGAGGACGAGGACTGAGGGTTGAGTATTGATACTTGAGATCTGAGGATTGAGGATTGAGGATTGCGAATTGAGGATTGAGGATTGAAGATTGATGAGGATTGAGTATTGAGGATTGAAGAATGAGTATTGATTGAGGATTGAGGATTGAGGATTGAGAATTGAGGATTGAAGATTGAGAATTGGGTATTGAGGATTGAACGTTGATGATTGTAGATTGAGGATTGAAGGTTGAATATTGATGAATGAAGATTGGGGATTGATGATTGAGGGTTGTGTATTGAGGACGAGGACTGAGGGTTGAGTATTGATACTTGAGGTCTGAGGATTGAGGATTGAGGATTGCGAATTGAGGATTGAGGATTGAAGATTGAGGATTGAGTATTGAGGATTGAAGAATGAGTATTGAGGATTGAGGATTGAGGATTGAGGATTGAGAATTGAGAATTGAGGATGAAGACTGAGGGTTGAGGATTGAGGTTTGAGGATCGAGGATTGAGGATTGAGAATTGAGGACTGAGGATTGAGGATTGAAGATTGAGAATTGGGTATTGAGGATTGAACGTTGATGATTGTAGATTGAGGATTGAAGGTTGAATATTGATGAATGAAGATTGGGGATTGATGATTGAGGGTTGTGTATTGAGGACGAGGACTGAGGGTTGAGTATTGATACTTGAGGTCTGAGGATTGAGGATTGAGGATTGCGAATTGAGGATTGAGGATTGAAGATTGAGGATTGAGTATTGAGGATTGAAGAATGAGTATTGAGGATTGAGGATTGAGGATTGAGGATTGAGGATTGAGAATTGAGGGTGAAGACTGAGGGTTGAGGATTGAGGTTTGAGGAACGAGGATTGAGGATTGAGGATTGAGGATTGAGGATTGAAGATTGAGAATCGAGGATTAAGGATTGAAGATTGACTATTGAGTATTGAAGGTTGAGGATTGTGGATTGAGGATTGAGGATTGAGGATTGAGGGTTGAGGATTGAAGATTGAGTATTGATGATTGAATATTGAGGATTGAGGATTGAGGTTTGAGGATTGAGGACGAGGGCTGACGGTAGATGATTTAGGTTTGAGGATTGAGGATTGAGGACTGAGGATTGAGGATGGGGGCTGAGGGTCGGGGATTGAGGTTTGACGACTGAGGACTGAGGATTGAGGATTGAGAATTGAGGATTGATGATTGAGGATTGAAGATTGAGGATTGGGTATTGAGGATTGAAGAATGAGGATTGAGGATTGAGGATTGAGGATTGAGGATTGAGGATTGAGGATCTAGGATTGGAGATTGATTATTGAGTATCGAAGGTTGAGGATTGTGGACTGAGGATTGAGGATTTTGGATTGAACATTGAAGATTGAGTATTGATGCCTGAGGATTGAGGATTGAGGATTGAGGATTGAGGATTGAGGATTGAGGATTGAGGATTGATGATTGAGTATTGATGATTGAATATTGAGGATTGAGGATTGAGGTTTGAGGATTGAGGATTGAGGACTGAGGATTGAGGATGAGGGCTGAGGGTCGGGGAATGAGGTTTGACGACTGAGGACTGAGGATTGAGGATTGAGAATTGAGGATTGATGATTGAGGATTGAAGATTGAGGATTGGGTATTGAGGATTGAGGAATGAGGATTGAGGATTGAAGATTGTGGATTGAGGATTGAGGATCTAGGATTGGAGATTGATTATTGAGGATTGAAGATTGGGGATTGAGGATTGAGTATTGAGGATCTAGGATTGGAGATTGATTATTGAGGATGAAGATTGAGAATTGAGGATTGAGGATTGAGACTTGAGAATTCAGGATGAGGACTGAGGGTTGAGGATTGAGGTTTGAGAAATGAGGATTGAGGATTGAGGACTGAGGATTGAGGATTGAGGATTGAAGATTGAGTATTGAACATTGAGTATTGATCACTGAGGTTTGAGGATTGAGGATTGAGGATTGAGGTTTGTGGATTGAAGATTGAATATTGAGGATTGAAGATTCAGGATTGAGGATTGAGGATTGAGGATGGAGGATGAGGGCTGAGGGTTGAGGATTGAGGTTTCAGTATTGAATCCTGAGAATTCAGGATATTCTATTGAGTATTGCGAATTGAGGATTGATGGTTGAGTACTGAGGATTGAGGATTGAGGATTGAGTATTGAAGATTGAGGATTGATGATTGAGGATTGAGGATTGGGGATTGAGGATTGAGGAATGAGTATTGAAGATTGAGGATTGATGATTGAGGATTTAGGATTGAGGATTGAGGATTGGGGATTGAAGATTGAGCATTGAGGTTTGAGGACTGAGGGCTGAGGATTGAGGATTGACGATTGAGGATTGAGGATGAGGGCTGAGGGTTGAGGATTGAGGTTTGATGACTGAGGACTGAGGATCGCCAATTGAGAATTGAGGATTGGGTATTGAGGATTGAGGATTCAGGATTCAGTATTGAAGATTGAGGATTGATGATTGAGGATTGAGGATTGGGGATTGAGGATTGAGGAATGAGTATTGAAGATTGAGGATTGATGACCGAGGATTGAGGATTGAGGATTGGGGATTGAGGATTGAGCATTGAGGTTTGAGGACTGAGGGCTGAGGATTGAGGATTGACGATTGAGGATTGAGGATGAGGGCTGAGGGTTGAGGATTGAGGTTTGAGGACTGAGGACTGAGGATCGACGACTGAGAGTTGAGGATTGAGGATTGAGGATTGAAAATTGAGGGTTGGGTATTGAGGATTGAAGAATGAGGATTGAGGGTTGAGGATTGAGGATTGAGGATTGAAGATTGAGGATTGGGTATTGAGAATTGAAGAATGAGGATTGAGGATTGAGGATTGAGGATTGAGGATTGAAGATTGAGTATTGAGGATTGAGGATTGAGGATTGAGGATTGAGGATTGAGGATTGATGATTGAGGATTGAAGATTGAGTATTGAGGATTGAAGATTGAGGATTGAGTATTGAGGATTGAGGATTGAGGATTGAAGATTGAGGATTGGGTATTGAGGATTGAAGAATGAGGATTGAGGATTGAGGATTGAGGATTGAGGATTGAGAATTGAGGATTGAGGATTGAGGATTGAACATTGAGGATTGGGTATTGAGGATTGAAGAATGAGGATTGAGGATTGACGTTTGAGGATTGAGGATTGCAGATTGAGTATTGAGGTGTGAAGATTGAGGATTGAGGATTGAGGATTGAGGATTGAGGATTGAAGATTGAGTATTGAGGATTGAAGATTGAGGATTGAGGATTGAGTACTGAGGAGTGAGGATTGAGGATTGAGTATTGAAGATTGACTATTGATCACTGAGGTTTGAGGATTGAGGATTGAGGATTGAGGATTGAGGATTGAAGATTGAATATTGAGGATTGAAGAGTCAGGATTGAGGATTGAGGATTGAGGATGGAGGATGATGGCTGAGGGTTGAGGATTGAGGTTTCAGTATCGAATCCTGAGAATTCAGGATATTCTATTGAGTATTGAGAATTGAGGATTGATGGTTGTGTACTGAGGATTGAGGATTGAGGATTGAGTATTGAAGATTGAGGATTGATGATTGAGGATTGAGGATTGGGGATTGAGGATTGAGGAATGAGTATTGAAGATTGAGGATTGATGATTGAGGATTGAGGATTGAGGATTGAGGATTGAGAATTGAGAATTGAGGATGAAGACTGAGGGTTGAAGATTGAGGACTGAGTGTTGATGGTTGAGTGATGAGAATTGATGTTTGTGGATTGAGATTTGAAGATTGAAGAATGGGGATTGAGTATTGAAATCTGTGAATTGAGGATATTCTATTGAGGTTTGAGGATTGACAATTGATTTTTGAGGACCGAGGGCTGAAGATTGAGGATTCAGGATTGAGGATTCGGGATTGAGGTTTGAGGACTGAGGATTGAGGGATGAGGATTGAGGATTGAGGATTGCGGATTGAAGATTGAGTATTGAGGATTGAAGGTTGAGGATTGAGGATTGAGAATTGAGGATTGAGGATGAGGGCTGAGGGCTGAGGGTTGAGGATTGAGGTTAGAGGACTGAGTACTGAGGATTGAGGATTGAGAAGAGAGGATTGAGGATTGAGGATTCAAGATTGAGGATTGGGTATTGATCTTTGAAGAATGAGGATTGAGGATTGAGGATTGAGGCTTGAGGATTGAAGATTGAGCATTGAGGATTGAAGATTGACGATTGAGGATTGAGAATTGAGGATTGAGGATT